>NW_025184393.1:1591-2744 GCF_004010195.1 Chiloscyllium plagiosum | reverse complement strand
ATGGACACAGACAGATTCTGTCAATATTTAAAACAATAACTATTACTGGGGCCTCTCCCCTAAGGGACACAGACAGATTCTGTCAAGATTTTAAATTATCCCTGTTACTGGGGTCTCTCCTGTAAGTGGCACAGATAGATTCTGTCAAGATTTAAAATAATAACTTTCTTCGGCCTCTCCTGTTATCTGCACTGACAGATTCTGTCAATACCTGCTACTGGGGGCTCTCCTACAAGGGGAACAGACAGATTCTGTCGAAATTTAACATAATAACTGTTACTGGGCACTGTCCTGCAAAGGGTATTGACAGATTCTGTCAAAATTTAAAATAATAACTGTTACTGAGGCCTCTTCTGAAGGTGCACAATCAGATTCTGTTAATAACTGTTGCTGGGGGCGCTCCACTAAGGGACACAGATTCCGTCAAGGTTTAAAATAATAACTGTTACTGGGCCATGTCTTGTAAGGGGTACACAGATTCTGTCAAGATTGAAAATAATAATTCTTACTGGAGACTGTCCTGGAAGGTGTACAGACAGATTCTGTCAAGATTTAAAATAATTTTTACTGTGGACTGTCCTGTATGGGGTACAGACAGATTCTTCAAGACTTAAATAACTGTTACTGGATGCTGTCCTGTAAGGAGTTCAGAGAAAGTCTGTCAAGATTTAAAATAATACCTGTTACTGAGGACTGCCCTGCAAGGTGCACAGACAGATTCTGTCAAGATTTACAATAATAACTGTTGCTGGGGCCTATCCTGTTAGGGACACAGACAGATTCGGTCAAGATTTCAAATAATTGTTATTGTGGACAGTCCTGTATGGGGTACAGACAGATTCTTTCAAGACTGAAGTAATTTTTACTGGGTCCAGTCCTGTCAGGGATACAAAGAGATTCTGCCAAGATTTAAAATATTAATTCTTACTGCGGCCTATACAGACTTAAGACACTCTGCACTCACTACACACACACACATACACTCACAACCCCCAACCCAGACAGACACACAGACAGACAAAGACCCACACGCACACATATATTTTGTGGGGTGAATTTGTACTTTCAGGGTTACATTGTACTTTGCTCAAAAACTGCATGCATTCATGTCAAACTCTGAGCTCAAAAACTGCATGAATTTATGTAAAACTCT
>NW_025184393.1:0-679 GCF_004010195.1 Chiloscyllium plagiosum | reverse complement strand
AGCCAGACTAGGGTCAGTGCGCCAAACTGAGGAGACTCTAAACCTCTCGGTTATATAAATTTATTCAACCAACCAACACAAACTCAATGTCCTATAATGAGGACACTCTAAATCTCCCGGTTATATATATTTATTTAATCAGCCAGCAAAGAATCAGACTCTAAATCTCCTGGTTATATGTATTCAACCAGCTTGCACAGAGTCAGTGCCCTCAACTGTGGATACTCAAAATCTCCTGCTTATATGTATCAAATCAGCCAGCACAGAGTCAGTGCCCTAAACTGAGGAGATTCTAAACCTTCTGGTTATAGACATTTATTTAATCAGCCTTCCCAGAGTCAGTGCCCAAAACTGAGGAGACCCTAAATAACCTGGTTATTTACATTTAACCAGATGGCACCGATTCAGTGCCCTAAACTGAACAGACTCTAAATATCCAAGTTATAGCTATTTATTTAACCAGCCAGCCCAGAGTCAGTGCCCCAAACTGCAGAGACTCTAAATATCCTGGTTATATAAATTTTAACCAGCCACCACACATTCATTGCCTTAAAATGAGTAGACTCTATATCTCCTGATTATGTATATGCATTTATTCATCCAGCACATCGTCTGAGCCCTAAACTGAGAAGACTCCAATTTAGACATATATATTTATTTAACACGCCAGCCCACAGTC
>NW_025184392.1:0-2744 GCF_004010195.1 Chiloscyllium plagiosum | reverse complement strand
AATCTCTGCAGCCTCCACCCTATTACAATCCATCTTATTCTTTCTTCAGCATTACCCCACCCCAATTGCTCAGAAACCATTACTTTTCTAACATCCTTCTGTTCAGCTGAAGCCCCCCTTCGATTTAACCTTTCCCCTCCCTACTCCTTTGACGCCTTTATCATCTCGCTAGAGATGCTGCCTGACCTTATCAGTTTTCTCAGGATGGTCTATGTTTATTTCAAACAGAATAACATCTATCTGTTCCTCTTTGTGAGAAGATATATTCTCCAATCCGACTCCTTGACGTTCCGTTTGTTCACAGAGAAAAGCAGTCCCACTCTGTCCAAATTCGTAATGTGCCAAGGGCATCGGTTATTGTGGGGATATTAAAACTCAAATATCTTAAAGCTGTTGAAATTCACGAGGAAATGTATATTGCAATGGGATCTTTCACGGGATAGAATTCAATCTGACCTCTCCTGTGTTCCCGGTGAAGCACGCTCCTGAACTACTAATACACACTGAATGCACAAACAACTACTCTCCAGATATTTTATTCAGAAGAAATTCAATAACACGACGAATTAGAACAAAACGTAAACTGTGATGAGTGCTGAATGTAGGAAGTCATGTTCTTCCCGTGGGTTTCCTCCAGGTGCTCCTGTTTCTCCCATGGTCTAAAGATTAAATTACTTACAGTGTGGAAACAGGCTCTTCGGCCCAACAAGTCCACACCGACCCGCCGAAGAGCAACCCACCCAGACCCATTCCCCTACATTTACCCCTTCACCTGACACTACGGGCATATTAGCATGGCCAATTCACGTAACCTGCACATCTTTGGACTGTGGGAGGAAACCGGATCACCCGGAAGAAACCCACGCAGACACGGGGAGAATGTGTAAACTCCACACAGACAGTTGCTCGAGGCAGGAATTGAACCCAGGTCTCTGGCGCTGTGTGGTAGCAGTGCTAGACACTGTGCCCTAAGATATGCAGTTTAACTCGATTGAACATGCTCAATTGCTCAAAGTCCCGTGTACTTTTAGGTCAGGTGGATTGCAAGGTTACGGGGATAGAATGGGATGCATCTTGGTGGAATGTTTAATGGTCCGAATGGCATGTTTCCAGACCTTAGGGTGTCTATGATTCTATGCCCCTTCACATCTGCCTCTATGGATGAGGTAGACTATCACTTGATCCAATGTCCCCTTGGGTGTGCAAAGGCTGCCAACATCATGAAAAGCCCCTCTCACTCCGTTAACGATATTGTCGATATTAATCTCGTTTTGTGAACCTCCTGCATGCCTTGCTCTGTCTAACGCACCCTGTAGTCTATATGTCCTTGTTTGCTGTGATCTGACTGTACTGTTTTTCACTGTACTCAGGTCAATGTGACTACAATCAACCAAATCAAATCCTTATCGAAGTTTATAATGTAATAAGGGGTATAGATAGGATTCATGTTAGCTATCTTTTCCGTGGGACAGGGCATTTCGGGACAAAGGGACACATTTTTGTAAGGCGAGGGGACAGAGATTAAAAAGACACGAGGAGCAACGTTTTCGCACAAAGTGCACTTCGTGTGTGTAATGAACTTCCTGGGGAGTGACGGATGTAAGTACAATTACAATGTTTAAGAGACATTTCAATAAGGACGTGAATAGGAAGGTTTTGGATGGACATCAGCCAAGAGCAGGCAGTTGGGACGAGGTTAGTTTGGGACAATATTCAGGATGGACTGGTTTGACCTAAGGGTCTGTTTCCACGCTGTATAATTTTATGAGAAGTTCAGTGAGTAAGTGGGATGAAAATAGTCTGTGTAATACTATGTCGAGAAATGGGAGTCTTTGTTCCTTCATTTTTGTCTGGAAAGGGTTTCAGAGTATTGTTAGATTTTTAGAAGATGAGCCTAATCCAGACCCAGAAGCAGCAAAGAGCCTTTCTCCCTATCTAGTCCAGCAGTTTGCATTGTTGCCTCAAACACCTTCATTACCTCCGATCCCTCTAAATTCCAGGAGCATGATATCCATTCTTAATGCTACATGGTAACGTGAGGAAACTATCAAACCCTTTTGAATCTGTCACAATAATCTCCAGGACGACAAAGATTTTCCTTTGATTCTTTTACTCAGGAATTGTAGAATGCCATTCACTTTCTCCAACTTGATAAGCAAAAGCAGGAGAAGACCACTCAGCCCTGCCTGTTCGTTATAAAAGATTATGAGGCCATTAGGAATGTACATAAGGATAATAGATGTCAATTCAGTCTGCTTGCACTGACTGCATTATTGAAATAGGTAAGGGCGAATATACTATTCAGAGAATACTTACTCTGTACTTACCACCACATTTTATTTTGAATTAAGCCAGGTATATAGACTTCACTGGATGGTTCACCATTTATTCCCCATTTCCTAATTGTCCTGGAGAATATACTTGAACCACTGCAATGTGCTCTAAGTAGACCCATAATGCTGAACCACTGCAATGTGCTCTAAGTAGACCCATAATGCTGTCAGGCAGGGAGTTCCAGGATTTTGACGCAGTTTCGCAGAAAGAACGACAATTAATTTCCAAGTCAAGATAGTCAATTATTGGTGAGAAGCTTGCACATGGGGTTGTTCCCATGGATCTGCTGTTCTTGACCTTAATAGTAAGTCATGCGTATGGAAGGTGCTGTCTCATGTATGCAACTGAATTTCTGAATTGCGTCTCGTAGATAGGATACCCTGCTGCTACACAGCGTCAGTGGTGGAGGG
>NW_025184391.1:0-2744 GCF_004010195.1 Chiloscyllium plagiosum | reverse complement strand
GAGACAGGGAGACAGTGTTCCCCATGGGGACAGAGAGACAGTGTTCCCAACGGAGACAGGGAGACAGTGTTCCCCATGGGGACAAGGAGACAGTGTTCCCCACGGAGACAGGGAGATAGTGTTCCCCATGTGGACAGGGAGGCAGTGTTCCCCATGGGGACAGGGAGACAGTGTTCCCCACGGAGACAGGGAGATAGTGTTCCCCATGTGGACAGGGAGACAGTGTTACCCATGGGGACAGGGAGACAGTGTTCTCCATGGGGACAGGGAGACAGTGTTCCCCATGGAGACAGGGAGACAGTGTTCCCATGGGGACAGGGAGACAGTGTTCCCCACGGAGACAGGGAGATAGTGTTCCCCATGTGGACAGGGAGGCAGTGTTCCCCATGGGGACAGGGAGACAGTGTTCCCCACGGAGACAGGGAGATAGTGTTCCCCATGTGGACAGGGAGACAGTGTTCCCCATGGGGACAGGGAGACAGTGTTCTCCATGGGGACAGGGAGACAGTGTTCCCCATGGAGACAGGGAGACAGTGTTCCCCATGGGGACAGGGAGATAGTGTTCCCCATGGAGACAGGTAGACAGTGTTCCCCATGGGGACAGGGAGACAGTGTTCCCCATTGGGACAGCGAGACAGTGTTCCCCATGGGTGCAGGGAGAGGTGTTCCCCATGGAGACAGTGTTCCCCATGGAGACAGGGAGACAGTGTTCCCCATGGGGGCAGGGAGACAGTGTTCCCCATGGCGACAGGGAGACAGTGTTCCCCATAGGGACAGGGAGACAGTGTTCCCCATGATGGCAGGGTGACAGTGTTCCCCATGGGGACAGGGAGACAGTGTTCCCCATGGGAGCAGGGAGACAGTGTTCCCCCTGGAGACACGGAGATAGTGTTCCCCATGGAGACACGGAGACGGTGTTCCCCACGGAGACAGGGAGACAGTGTTCCCAGTGGGGGCAGGGAGACAGTGTTCCCAGTGGGGGCAGGGAGACAGTGTTCCCCATAGGGACAGGGGGACAGGGTTCCCCATAGGGACAGGGAGACAGTGTTCCCCATGGAGACAGGGAGACAGTGTTCCCATGGGGACAGGGAGACAGTGTTCCCCATGATGACAGGGAGACAGTGTTCCCCATGGAGACAGGGAGACAGTGTTCCCCATGGGGACACGGAGACAGTGTTTCCCCATGGGGACAGGGAGACAGTGTTCCCCATAGGGACAGGGAGAACAGTGTTCCCCATGGGGGAAGGGAGACAGTGTTCCCCATGGGTGCAGGGAGACAGTGTTCCCCACGGGGACAGGGAGACAATGTTCCACGTGGAGACAGGGAGAACAGTGTTCCCCATGGGACAGGGAGACAGTGTTCCCCATGGAGACACTGTTCCCCATGGGGACAGAGAGACAGTTTTCCCCCCGGGCCAGGGAGACAGTGTTCCCCATGGAGACAGGGAGACAGTGTTCCCCATGGGGCCAGGGAGACAATGTTCCCCATGATGACAGGGAGACAGTGATCGCCATGGAGACAGGGAGACAGTGTTCCCCTTGGGGTCAGGGAGACAGTGTTTCCCCCGGGCCAGGGAGACAGTGTTCCCCATGGGGGCAGGGAGACAGTGTTAACCATGGGTAGGGGAGACAGTGTTCCCCATGGAGACAGGAAGACAGTGTTCCCCATAGGGACAGGGAGACAGTGTTCCCTATGATGACAGGGAGACAGTGTTCCCCATGGAGACAGGGAGACAGTGTTCCCCATGGGTGCAGGGAGACAGTGTTCCCCATGGGTGCAGGGAGACAGTGTTCCCGCTGGAGACACGGAGACAGTGTTCCCCATGGGAGCAGAGACACAGTGCTCCCAGTGGGGGCAGGGAGACAGTGTTCCCCATGTGGACAGGGAGACAGGGTTCCCCATAGGGACAGGGTGACAGTGTTCCCCATGGTGGCAAGGAGACAGTGTTCCCCATGGAGATAGGGAGACAGTGTTCCCCAAAGGGACAGGGAGACAATGTTCCCCATGGAAACAGTGTTCCCAATGGAGACAGAGAGACAGTGTTCCCCATGCGTGCAGGGAGACAGTGTTCCCCATGGGGACAGGGAGACAGTGTTCCCCATGGGGACAGGGAGACAGTGTTCCCCATGAAGACTGGAAGACAGTGTTCCCCACGGGGACAGGTAGACAGTGTTCCCCATGGGGACAGGGAGATAGTGTTCCCCATGAGGACTGGAAGACAGTGTTTCCCACGGGGACAGGGAGACAGTGTTCCCCATGGGGACAGGGAGATAGTGTTCCCCATGAGGACTGGGAGACAGTGTTCCCCACGGGGACAGGGAGACAGTGTTCCCCTTGGGTGCAGGGAGACAGTGTTCCCCATGGGGACAGGGAGACAGTGTTCCCCATGGGGGCAGGGGGACAGTGTTCCCCACGGAGACAGGGAGACAGTGTTCCCCATGGGGTCAGGGAGACAGTGTTCACCATGGGGACAGGGAGACAGTGTTCCCCATGGAGACAGGGAGACAGTTTGCCCCATAGGGACAGGGAGACAGTGTTCCCCATGGGGGCAGGGAGACAGTGTTCCCCATGAGGACAGGGAGACAGTGTTCCCCATGGTTACAGGGAGACAGGGTTCCCCAGAGGGACAGGGAGACAGTGTTCCCCATGGGGGCAGGGAGACAGTTTGCCCCATAGGGACAGGGAGACAGTGTTCCCCATGGGGACAGCTAGACAGTGTTCCCCATGAGGACAGGGAGACAGT
>NW_025184390.1:1836-2744 GCF_004010195.1 Chiloscyllium plagiosum | reverse complement strand
GGCAATTGAGCCCAAGGATCCTGCAGGCTGGGCTAGGGGCCTGGCCTCAGACACTGCTCCTCCCTTCTTCAACATCTCTGGACGATGAAAACGCAGGTAAGTTGATTTTTCACAATATCCTGGGACTTCACAATCTTTTCAGAGCCCCAGGGTATCGCGATGGTCCGGATTGGGCGTGATAGAAATTCTTCCCGCTTGTGCTGTGGTG
Organism: Chiloscyllium plagiosum; assembly: GCF_004010195.1. Lineage (NCBI taxonomy): Eukaryota > Metazoa > Chordata > Chondrichthyes > Orectolobiformes > Hemiscylliidae > Chiloscyllium > Chiloscyllium plagiosum. The sequence goes on along the minus strand of NW_025184390.1, from coordinate 2,536 downwards.
CGGAGCTCTGCAACATGATCGTCCGAGATCACCACCATCTTGGATCCCCAGAGTGCAGTGAGAGTATAAAACTCAGAAAAACACACAATGAGAGGTCAGGGTGCAGTATTTAAAGGCTACCATTTTTGCTTTAACTGTGCCGCCCCAGTGGCCTAATGGATAAGGCATTGGTCTTCTAAACCAGGGATTGTGGGTTCAAGTCCCATCTGGGGTGTCTGACTCTTCTTTGTGTGTCATTAATCTTTAATTCACTTTGCAACATCCCCACGTCTGCATTCAGTTAATGGGGTGGTGTCCCATGTGACCTTACACAAGTCTCTTGGGGATCTGCAGGATTCAGGCTGAATTCCCAGAAAGAGACAAACATTTGTGGGAAGGTAACTGCTGAGGCTGACTCACAGAGTTTACAGAGGGAGATGGATGGGGTAAGGGATTGGCCAAAAACTGAGCAAATGAAGGACAATGTGGGAATGTGTGAGGTTATACACTTTGGTAGGAAGAATAAAGCAGCTGGATAGTATTTCAATGGAGAAAGACAGCAGAAAGTTACAGCACAGAGAGATATGAAATGTGTTTTTGCGGTCTCACTGTTGATCCTTTGCTGTGACCAACCTTCATGGTAATATCGGTGAGATGTTCTTGGTTTCTCTTTAGTTCTTGAGTCTGGTTAAGCCGATTGTGATTTGCAGGCCATGGTGAG
>NW_025184390.1:0-685 GCF_004010195.1 Chiloscyllium plagiosum | reverse complement strand
CCAGGAGGAGGGACCAAAGTGACCAGCCGGTACCACAGCATGGCAGCCACCAGCTGGTTTATGACCAACACTCGACTCCTGTAAGACAGCACTCGGAGCAGTCCTGTCCAGCGGCCTAGGCGAGCCGAGACTTTGGTCTCCAGCTCCTGCCAGTTCGCCGGCCAGGATTCCTCAGCCGGGCTGAGGTAGACCCCCAGGTCGAGGAGATGGGTGGTACTCCAGCTGAACCCCTCTAACTCCTCCGGCAGAGACTCCACCCACCTCAGACTGACCAGTCGTCCGGAATTTTGGGCCCAGTTGATCCTGGTGGAAGAGGCCGCTGAGTACACGGCCTGGCACTCACACATCCTCCCCAGGTCAGCAGGGTCGGTGAAAGGGAGGAGCACGTGGTCAGCGTAGGCCGAGATGATCACCCCCGTGCCCACACCGCGCAGAACCAGCCCCGACAACCTCCTCCACAAGGGGCACAGGAAAGGCTCCATGCACAGGGAATCCAGTTGGCCGCACAAAGGGCAGCCCTGATGTACTCCTCTCCCAAAGTGATGGGGCGGTGTCATGGAGCCGTTAACTTTAAAACTAATTGCACCTGCCTGCACTTGGTCCACATCCACACAAGCATTTCCTGTCATGTACCTGTCCAAATGTCTTTCTTATAGAATCCATACAGTGTGGAAACAGGCCATTT
>NW_025184389.1:1463-2744 GCF_004010195.1 Chiloscyllium plagiosum | reverse complement strand
TTCGATATTTAATGTCATTTTTTCTGCTACAAGGGTTTCAAGCAGGCTGACTCTACTAACTATCAATTAAAGATTTAAAGTCAGTCCTAAATATTTATTGACACGACTTGTCCCAAACTGCCATGATGATATTTAGTTGGCAAGGCTGATGTTACGAATTGCTAATATCTCAGCCTGTCACAGTAAACGTTCAGCCCCAGTCTGACTCTGCTAATTGGTGGAGGTGCATTCCACTATGATAATCCCATCCAGCTACAGTGGCCCCACCCTGCCACAGTGACCTTATGACTCGTGTAGCATTACATAGATCCCTTGTAACATATCTACAGGCGTATCCATGCTTTTTTCCCTTCCCATGCTTTCATGCTCCGTATTTCCCGTCCGGTGTTCGGATCTTTGATCACATATCAGTTTCTCTTCGCTCCACCTTCCAGGAACTGGTCCTTATCCATGTGTGCTCTTGCTTCTCAAGTATTCGGCTAAATACTAATGAAGTGTGTTGATGGCTCATAGCTTTACCACACGTTCAAACAGTGAGTTTCAATTGTACAACACTCTCAGAATGAAAATGTTCTTTCTGTACCTCCTCTGGTTATCCTCCCCCTAACGTTTTACGTAGATCTGTGGTTTTAAACACTTCCCATAAGAAATTTATTCCTATAACAAGTATCTATCCCCTTACTGAACACCTTCATCTCTTTCTCATTCACTCTTCTCCGCTCTCAGATGAAGAGCCCGAGCCAAGCTAATTTATCTTCGCCATGACGAGATTGTTGTGCTGGTCAGGCAGCATCCGAGGAGCAGGAGTACCGACACTTCTGGCATAAGCCTTTCATCAGGAATGAGACATTTAGGTGGGGGCGGAGAGATAAATGGGCGGCAGTTGGATTTGGGTGGAAGGTAGCTGTGAAAGCGATAATTAGATGGAGGCGGGGGATAAAGTGATAACTCGGGGTGTGGGGAGATTAATAGGTCCGGACGGTGGTGCCGAGTTGGATACTTCGGACTGCGATAATGTGGGGGAACGGGAATTGAGGAAGATGTTGAAATCCATACTTATCCCGTACAGTTGCAGGGTCCCAAGGCATAATATGAGGCGTCCCTCTTCCACGCAGCGGGTGGTAACGGTTTGGCTTATGCCCGAAACGTTGATTGTCCTGTTCTGCAAACCACATTTCAGGGGAGATGTGAAATACCAAAGACTTAAAAAAGGACAAAAACTGATAGAATCAGAGTTAATGGAAATATGCACAATGCAGACCGAAACTATTTGGCCAATTG
>NW_025184389.1:0-1355 GCF_004010195.1 Chiloscyllium plagiosum | reverse complement strand
TTTTTCTCTGATTTTGTATTTGATTATACAGTCCATTCAGGTTTGGTTTGCCATCTACCTGAAGTGCACACCTTTGGACAGTGAGAAGGAATCGGAGCAGCCAGAGGAAACCCACACGGAAGAGAGAGAAATAGAACGTGCAAATTCCACACAGTCAGTCACATAAGTCTGGAATCGAATGCGGGTTTCTGGCCTCTTAGCCCTCCCAAGCTGCAAGCGCCCGTCCCGGATGCAAATTGAACCCAATCTCACGCAGTGAAAGGCAGTGGTAATACCTTGGATTTCTATGCAAAAAGCAGCCGATGTATCAGTATTGGAAATCAATAATCGATTAACTGTCCGAACTCTTTTTTTTAAATCACTTGACAGACAGTCTTATACGTCTTGTCATCAAAAATTCACATCTGAACATTTCTGAATGTTATGAAGTTTTCTGCCTCTTCAACCTTTGCATGCACTGAGTTCCAGATTTCAACCACCTGCCGTTTCAAAACGTTTGATTGCGCATTCACTCAAAATTTTCCTCCTCTGTGCTTAAATCTATTACTCCGTAAGTGATCTCTCCATTATAGCAAAAGGTTTATATCAGTTTACGCCATCCGTATCCCTGATTATTTTGTATATCTGAATCATGCCTCCTCTTTATCTCTACTGTTCTAAGTCTATCCAGTCTATCCAAGCTCTTCTACCCAGACAATATCCTGGTAAATCACCCCTGCGTCATTTCCAGTGCTAATGTGATTGCAGAACTGCACACAATAGTCGAGATAGAGCCGAATGAGCAAGTGAAATAAATGATGTGGAAATCCGCAGAAAGAGGTCTTTTTGAAAAAAAGTTCATTTTCCTCAGTGCTGCCCTGTGTTCTTTTCCTGAGCCTGAAGTTCCAATAATATCTGATCCATGTAATTAAAAGCAGCTCCTTGACCAATGATCTCAAAACCACAGTATCGAATTGGATTGACTGGTCTGAAGGTCGCAATGGTATGATTGTGGCACGTTCACCCAGCAACAGTGAGCTCAGCAGCACAGACTAAACAGGGTTCAATGTGAAAATAATTGTAAGGGAAATGGGAGGGGGAACTTAAAGGAGATCAGTGATTGTTGGAGGGAGAGAAATCTCCAAGAATGGGAGAGTCTGAATTATGGTATTTGTCCCACAGAGATGTGTGAGAGAGGGGTTTGTTGAAAAAAATCAATATATCAGAGAAAGTTTTCATGTAAAATCAATTCATTCATTTCTGTGTTTCCTTGGCATATACCACAAGGAGTTAAAAAGGTGAGAACGTTACATGCCGTAACTCGGATTCAAACGAGGTTACTCCGGCCACAACGCACATCATTGAAAATTATGCGA
>NW_025184388.1:0-2744 GCF_004010195.1 Chiloscyllium plagiosum | reverse complement strand
TCTTGTCGCTGTTGTCCCTGGGCTACAGTATTAACGAAAAATTGTGCTTAGTGTGTTCAGTAAAGTGGGCATATTCAGAGAGGGTAAAGACTTAGAGTCATAGAGATGTATAGCAAGGAAACAGACCCTTCGGCCCAACCCGCCCATGCCGACCAGATAAGGGCCCAAAGATCTTTGGCATTACCATCATAAACTTTAATTGTGGTACTTAGGAAATCGATGAATTGCTGAGGGACCTCGTGGCGGTCCGGTGCATTACTGGGGATAGATATAATTTCATGGGGCTTCCAAGGGCAATAAATACAGATAGTGGCGTTAGGGGCAGCAGCTTGTGGGTTTGCTCGTTCATGGCCCAACGCTTTAAGTTTTCTAAAAGCCTCCGATTTTTTCGGAAATTTTTCACGTTTTCACTAACGTTGAGAATGGACCTTCCGTTTTATCTATATAATTACTCATTTTAAACCACTTTCCTTTTATAGCATTGACTCAAACTTGTTTTTAATTCACCAATCAAACTTCCACAAACCCTAATTAATTTTACAAAGCATCAAACCTTGTTATAAAATACCGCAATATTTTCTTTTTATTAAAGAATCTTTAGTATTAATTTAAAACAACACCAATCCAGCCAAATCGGGTTTACTTAATTCTGAGAAGATTCCCGACCTTGTCACTCTCTCCTCTTCTTAATCGGATCAAATTCAATCACTATATCAAAAGTTGGAAAGTTTGAAGGGGAGGAGGGGTTCAAAGGTTGGAGTTCAACACTGCTCAGGGTTCAACAAATCCAAAAAAATCTCGGAATAAAACAACCCCGGAAACCGCCAACCGTGAATATTAAAAAAATCCCCAACTTCACTTATTTTTACCCCTTTTTTTACATACATAGGGTCTCCTATCCTTGCTCAGACTGATCCTTTTGGGCTGGACGAGAAAATAATCAGCGAGGGGTCAGGTCGGGCACCACTTGAATGAGAGGAAAACTAAACACATATAAAATACTCACGTCTGGCCGGTCGAGTTCCTCAACTCTCAACAGTGAAGGACTCTCGGCTCTTACACCGCTGTTCATCATCCATCCATCCATCCATCCCGAACCACGTGTCACGGCACCAAATGAAGATGGAGACCCCAGGCGAGAACTCTCAGCTTCGAGATCGGTCAAAAGAATCAATAGAAAGCGGTCTGTATAAAGCAAGGTTATCAGTTTAATAAAATAAGGCAGCCTGGCACAGTTTTGTCCAGCAACACAGAGGTTTAAGCTTCTGTGTTCCGTGGCAAAATTGCACAATTACAGTTAAACAATAAGCATTTTTAATATGTTTTTGAAAGACTGTACAGCCTTAATTATAAGAAAAGACCAATCAACTGTAATAAGGTGGCAAAATTGACAGCAGGTTAATGCAATGATACTTCCTGGGAAATGGTTCTTGTCTTAGGGAGATCATCATCTCATGCTGGCAGTTCAAGGTTAGTTTGAGTGGCCAATTAGTGTCACATGATTCATTTTATGAGAACTCCATTGTTTGCTTTATCTTCTATTTCAGCTAATTCTGCAAAGCAGTAATACAGGTTCACAATGTCAAATCATAACTTGCAGCTATTTTGTTGTTAATAAAAACCTACATATATTTGTTGCTTCTGACAAAGGCTTAAATTCAACTTTTAAATCCCCACTATAATAGTCAGAAGAAACACTCCTTTAATCCAGATGGACAGTCTGATTGCTTCGACTAAAAGATTTCATTTTGATTTGATGTATTTATTATCAAGCGCATTTTGTTACAAAATAGAATGGAAAGTGTTATATAGTGTCGCCACTTTCTGGTGCCATCTTAAAACACAGAAAAATAAACCAAAACATCAAATATGAAGGTAAAGAAATAAATAAAAAGTGTTCAGCTTTACCCTCCTTCTTGTTCAGTGCTCCACTCTTTGGACCCATCTCACCTCCATCGATGTCCTCACCACGATGAGTCCTTGCTGGATCTCGTCAATGAAATGCCACCGATGCCACTAGGTTCCGCACCGGCCCAAACACGACTCTGCCATCACCATGAGTCTGCTTCGGGCCTATCTCACCGATGAAGCCACTGCTGACGCCACCAGGTCATGTACTGAGCCCAAACTCACCTCCACCGCTACAGTCATGAGTCAGCACGAGGACCACCTCGTTGATGCAGAAATTGCCAGGAACCCAAACTCACCTCCGACTGCATCGTCACAGTCTGCACTGGGCCCACTCGATTCTGTACAGGGCACACCCGATTCTGCACTGGGCCCACTCAGTTCCATGCTGAGCCCACTCGATTCCAAACTGGGCCCACTCGATTCCACACTGGGCCCACTCGATTCCACACTGGACCCACTCGATTCCATACTGGGCCACTCGATTCTGCACTGGATCCACACAATTCCACGCTGGGCCCACTCGATTCCACACTGGGCCCACTCGATTCCACACTGGGCCCACTCGATTCCGCACTGGATCCACACAATTCCGCACTGGGCCCACTCGATTCCACACTGGGCCCACTCGATTCCACACTGGGCCCACTCGATTCCGCACTGGGCCCACTCGATTCCGCACTGGGCCCACTCGATTCTGTACTGGGCCCACTCGAATCCACGCTGAGCGCAATTCTGCATGTGCCCGTTTAATTCCACACTGGACCCACCTGATTCTGCATTAGACACATTCACCACCGCCAATGCCATTGTCATGAGTGAGCTCTAAGGAGAGA
>NW_025184387.1:1415-2744 GCF_004010195.1 Chiloscyllium plagiosum | reverse complement strand
GTGACGGTAACACCATTGAACATCAAGGGGGGGCGATGGTTAGATTCTCTCTCAATGGGAACCCCCAGGATGTTGATAGTGGGGGGGGAATTCAGTGCTCCACAGGGATCGGTGCTGGGTCCATTGTTGTTTGTCATTTATACAAACGGTTTGAATGAGAACATGAGAAGTATGGGTGGTAAGTTTGCAAATGACACCAAGATTGAGAGCGCAGTGGACAGCGAAGAAGGTTACCGACGGTTAGAAAGAGATCGACGTCATTTGGGTGAATGGGCTGATGGAGGTTAATTTGGATAATTGTGAGGTGTTGCTAAACAAACAAGAGCAAGTCTTAGAACAGTGAAAAGACGGACCCGAGGGAATGTTGTAGAACGGAGGGCCTAGGGGTTCAGGTGAGGTTTGTGTCATGGGGGTTTCAGAAACACACTTGGCTTCATCGCTCAGACCTTTGAGGACAGGAGTTGGGGGACATCATGTTGGGGTTGTACAGGACATTGGTGAGGTCTCGTCTGGAGGACTGTGTCCAATTCTGTCGCCCAGTTACAGGAAGGAGATTATTAAACTTGAAAGGGTTCAGAAAAGGCTTACAAGGACGTTGGGGGGGTTTGAGCTCCAGGGAGGGGCTGAACAGGCCAGGGCTGTTTTCCCTGGAGGGTCGGAGGCTGAGGGGTGACTTTATAGAGGTTTGTAAAATCATGAGGGGGCATAGATCGGGTCCTTTCCCTCGGGTGGGGAATTTGAGACTGGGAGCCATGTTTTAATAGGGCATGATGGGTAATTTCATTTTTACACAGAGGGTGAGGTGGATTGAATTGCCTGGGGAGGAGGTGGTTGAAAGTACAGTTACAACATTTAGAGTCATAGAGATGTACAGCACAGAAACAGACCCTTCGGCCCAACCCATCCATGCCGACCTGATATCCCAACTCAATCTAGTCCCACCTGCCAGCACCCGGCCCATATCCCTCCAAACCCTTCCTATTCATATACCCATCCAAATGCCTCTTAAATGTTGCAATTGTACCAGCCTCCACCACATCCTCTGGCAGCTCATTCCATACATGTACCACCTTCTGTGTGAAAAAGTTGCCCCTTAGGTCCCTTTTATATCTTTCACCTCTCACCCTAACCCTATGCCCCTCTAGTTCTGGACTCACCCACCCCAGGGAAAAGACTTTGCCTATTTACCCTATCCATGCCCCCTCATGATTTTATAAACCTCTATAAGGTCACCCCTCAGCCTCCGACGCACCAGGGAAAACAGCCCCAGCCTGTTCAGCCTCTCCCTACAGCTCAAATCCTCCAACCCTGACAACATCCTTGTCAATC
>NW_025184387.1:0-1194 GCF_004010195.1 Chiloscyllium plagiosum | reverse complement strand
TACCTCTGATGCTCACATCCAATTCATTTATATAAATGACGAAAAGTAGTGGACCCAGCACCGATCCCTCTGGCACTCCACTGGTCACAGGCCTCCAGTCTGAAAAACAACCCTCCACCACCACCCTCTGTCTTCTCCCTTTGAGCCAGTTCTGTATCCAAATGGCTAGTTCTCCCTGTATTCCATGAGATCTAACCTTGCTCACCAGTCTCCCATGGGGAACCTTGTTGAACGCCTTACTGAAGTCCATATACATCACATCTACCGCTCTGCCCTCATCAATCCTCTTTGTTACTTCTTCAAAAAACTCAATCAAATTTGTGAGACACACGTTTAAAAGACATTTGGATAAGTACATGAATGGGAAAGGTTTGGAGGGGGTTATGGAGCAGGACAGGTAAGTGTGGGACAAGTTTAGTTTGGTATTGTAGACTGGTTTGGACAAAAGGGCCTGTTTCGATGCTGTATGTCTCTGAGGGAAAGATATAAAAGGGACCCAAGGGGCAAATTTTTCACACAGGGTGGTACGTGTATGGAATGAGCTGCCAGAGGAAGTGGTGGAGGCTGGTACAATGACAACATTTAAGAGGTATTTGGATGGGTATTTGAATAGGAAGGGTTTGGAGGGATATGGGCCAAGTGCTGGCAAGTGGGACTGGATTGGGTTGGGATATCAGGGTCAGCATGGACGGGTTGGGCCGAAGGGTCTGTTTGCATGTGATGACAAGGTAGAGAGTTTCTGTTTGTCTTGCTAAGACTTTATCATCCAATATCATCATGTTTTATATAAAAGAAAATGGATTCCTCAGAGGAAAAGGATTTGGGAAGAGGGATGACATCTTGGCGTAATGACAGACAGTTGCTGAGCGATGGACGGCGTTTTACACAACTCCTTGTCAATCTCTGCCTGGGATTTCAGCATAAGCACATAACTGCTCTGCAACTCACCTCCAGCGGAAAGTTCTGGAACAGAATAGGAACAATTAAAATTTTCTATCGGAGCACGAAGCTTGGGGAGACATTGGTGGCTCAGTGGTTAGCACCACTGGCTCACGGCGCCAGGGAACCAGGTACAATTCCAGCCTCGGGGCAACAGTCTGTCTGGGGTTTGCACATTCTCCTCTGTATCTGCATGGGGTTCCTCCAGGGATGTGCAGGTTAGGGTGAATTGGCCATGCTAAATTGTCCCATAGT
>NW_025184386.1:1619-2744 GCF_004010195.1 Chiloscyllium plagiosum | reverse complement strand
TTCCCAGTGCTGCTCCTGATCATATTCCAAGTGCTGCGCCTGATTTTGTTCCCAGTGCTGCTCTAGTATCTTGTTCCCAATGCTACTCCTGATGGGTTTTTTCGGTGCTGCTCCTGATCTTGCTCACAGTGCTGCTCCTGATCTTATTCCCTGTGCTGCTCCGGATCTTGTTCCTCGTGCTGCTTCTGATCTTGTTCCCAGTGCTGCTCCTGATCTTCTTCCCAGTGCTGCTCCTGATCCGGTTTCCAGTGCTGGTCCTGATCGTATTCCCAGTGCTGCTCCTGATTGTGTTCCCTGTGTTTTTCCTTGATCTTGTTCCCAGTGCTGTTCTGGATCTTGTTCCCAGTGCGGCTCCTGATCTTGTTCCCAGTGCTGTTCCGGATCTTGTTCCCAGTGCTGCTCCTGATCATATTCCCATTGCTGCTCCTGATTTTGTTCCCAGTGCTGCTCCGGTATCTTGTTCCCAATGCTACTCCTGATGGTTTTTTTCGGTGCTGCTCCTGATCTTGCTCACAGTGCTGCTCCTGATCTTATTCCCTGTTTTGCTCCGGATCCTGTTCCTCATGCTGCTCCTGACCTTGTTCCCAGTGCTTTTCCTGATCCTGTTCCCAGTTCTGCTCCGGATCTTGTTCCTTGTGCTCCTCCTGATCGTATTCCCAGTGCTGCTCCTGATCTTGTTCCTCATGCTGCTCCTGATTATGTTCCCAGTGCTGCTCCTGATCTTGTTCCCAGTGCTGCTCTGGATCTTGTTCCCAGTGCTGTTCCGGATCTTGTTCACAGTGCTGCTCCTGATCATGTTCCTAGTGCTAAACCTGATCCTGTTTCCAGTGCTGCTCCTGATTGTATTCACAGTGCTGCTCCAGTTCCTGTTCCCAGGGCTGCTGTGCATCTTGTTCCTCGTGCTGCTCTTGATCCTGTTTCCAGTGCTGTTCCTGATCATATTCCCAGTGCTGTTCCTGATCTTTTTCCCAGTGCTGCTCCTGATTGTGTTCCCTGTCTTTTTCCTGATCTTTTAGATTAGATTACATTACAGTGTGGAAACAGGCCCTTCGGCCCAACAAGTCCACACCGACCCGCCGAAGCGCAACCCACCCATACCCCTACATTTACCCCTTACCTAACACA
>NW_025184386.1:0-1214 GCF_004010195.1 Chiloscyllium plagiosum | reverse complement strand
TCCTGATCGTATTACCAGTGCTGCTCCTGATCTTTTTCCCAGTGCTGCTCCTGAATGTGTTCCCTGGGTTTTTCCTGATCTTGTTCCACTGCTGTTCTTGATCTTGATTCCAGTGCTGTTCCTGATCTTGTTCCCAGTGCTGTTCTGGATCTTGTTCCCAGTGCAGCTCCTGGTCTTGTTCCCAGTGCTGCTCCTGATCTTGTTCTCAGTGCTTCTCCGGATCTTGTTCCCAGTGCTGTTCCAGATCTAGTTCCCAGTGCTGTTCCTGAACATATTCCCAGTTCTGCTCCTGATTTTGTTCCCAGTGCTGCTCCGGTATCTTGTTCCCAATGCTACTCCTGATCGTTTTTTTCACTGCTGCTCCTGATCTTGCTCACAGTGCTGCTCCTGATCTTATTCCCTGTGCTGCTCCTGATCTTGTTCCCAGTGCTTTTCCTGATCCTGTTCCCAGTGCTGCACAGGATCTTGTTCCTCGTGCTGCTACTGATCTTGTTCCCAGTGCTGCTCCTGATCCGGTTTCCAGTGCTGCTCCTGATCGTATTCCCAGTGCTGCTCCTGATCTTGTTCCCTGTGCTGCTCCTGATCTTGTCCCTCGTTCTGCTCCTGATTGTGTTCCCAGTGCTGCTCCTGATCTTGTTCCCAGTGCTCCTCTGGATCTTGTTCCCAGTGCTGTTCCGGATCTTGTTCCCAGTGCTGCTCCTGATCATATTCCCAGTGCTGCTCCTGATCTTGTTCCCAGTGCTGTTCTGGACCTTGTTCCAGTGCTGTTCCTGATCTTGTTCCTAGTGCTGCTCCTTTATCGTATTCCCAGTGCTGTTCCTGATCGTGTTCCTAGTGCTAAACCTGATCCTGTTTCCAGTGCTGCTCCTGATTGTATTCCCAGTGCTGCTCCAGTTCCTGTTCCCAGGGGTACTGTGCACCTTGTACCCAGTCTTGCTCCTGATTCTGTTTCCAGTGCTGTTCCTGATCATATTCCCAGTGCTGCTCCTGATCTTTTTCCCAGTGCTGCTCCTGATTGTGTTCCCTGTGTTTTTCCTGATCCTGTTCCACTGCTGTTCTTGATCTTGATTCCAGTGCTGTTCCTGATCTTGTTCCTAGTGCTGTTCTGGATCTTGTTCCCAGTGCGGCTCCTGATCTTGTTCCCAGTGCTGCTCCTGATCATGTTCTCAGTGCTTCTCCGGATTTTGTTCCCAGTGCTGTTCCGGATCTAGTTC
>NW_025184385.1:0-2743 GCF_004010195.1 Chiloscyllium plagiosum | reverse complement strand
ACCCTGCACATCCATGGACACTATGGGGCAATTTCCCATGGCTAATCCACCCTACCCTGCACATCCATGGGCACTATGGGGCAATTTCCCATGGCTAATCCACCCCACCCTGCACATCCCTGGACATTATGGGGCAATTTCCCATGGCTAATCCACCCTACCCTGCACATTGTCAGATTGTGGGAGGAAACTGGAGCGCTCAGAGGAAACCCACGCAGGCAGGGGAAGAATGTGCAAACTCCACGCAAACAGGCTGGAATTCTATCTATAATAAGCTTTAATCTGCAGTTTGAAAGGGAGAGGGTAGAATTGGAAGTGACAATATTTCAGTTGAATAAGGGGAACTATGGAGCTATGAGGGAGGAGCTGGCCAAAGTTCATAGGTGCAATACCCTAGCAGGGATGGCAGTGGAACAGCAATGGCAGGTACTTCTGGATAAAATGCAGAACACGCAGGATCAGTTCATTCCAAAGTGGAAGAAAGATCCTAAGGGGAGGCAGGGGCGGCCGTGGCTGACGAGGGAAGTTAAGGACCATATAAAGACAAAAGTGAAAAAGTATAACATAGCAAAGATGAGTTGGAAATTGAAGGACTGGGAAGCTTTTAAAGAACAATAAAGGATAACTAAAAAGGAAATAGGCAGAGAAAAAATAAGGTACAAAGTTAAACTGGCCAAAAATATAAAGGAGAATAGTAAAGGCTTTTTTAAGTATGTGAAAAGAAAAAAATGGTTAAGACTAAAATTGGGCCTTTGAAACAGAAACGGGTGAATTTATTACAGGGAACAAGGAAATGGCAGAAGAGTTGAATAGGTACTTTGGATCTGTCTTCACTGGGGAAGACACCAGCAATCTCCCAGCTATAATGGCTGAAGGACCTGAACTGAAGGGGATTTAAATGAGGCAGGAATTGATGTTGGAGAGACTGTTAGGTCTGAAGGCTGATAAGTCCCCTGGACCTGATGGTCTACATCCCAGGGTACTGAAGGAGGTGGCTCGAGAAATCGTGGATGCATTGGTGATCGTTTTCAAATGTTGTACAGATTCAGGATCAGTTCCTGTGGATTGGAGGGTGGCTAATGTTGTCCCACTTTTTAAGAAGGGAGGGAGAGAGAAAACAGAGAATTATAGACCAGTTAGTCTGACCTCAGTGGTGGGCTAATTGCTGGAGTCAATTATAAAGGATGAAATTACGACACATCTGGATAGCACTAACAGGATAGGTCAGAGTCAGCATGGATTTATGGAGGGGAAATCATGCTTGACTAATCTTCTGGAATTTTTTGAGGATGTAACTCTGAAGATGGACAAGGGAGATCCAGTGGATGTAGTGTACCTGGACTTTCAGAAAGCCTTTGATAAAGTCCCACATAGGAGATTAGTGAGCAAAATTAGGGCACATGGTATTAGGGGCAAAATACTGACATGGATTGAAAATTAGGTAAAAACAATGACTGCAGATGCTGGAAACCAGATTCTGGATTAGTGGTGCTGGAAGAGCACAGCAGTTCAGGCAGCATCCGAGGAGCAGTAAATTGGTTGGCTGATAGGAAGCAAAGAGTAGTGATAAACGGCTCCATTTCAGAATGGCAGGCAGTGACCAGTGGGGTACCGCAGGGATCAGTGCTAGGACCGCAACTTTTTACAATGTACATTAATGATATAGATGAAGGTATTAAAGGTAATATTAGCAAATTTGCTGATGATGACACAAAGCTGGGTGGCAGGGTGAAATGTGAGGAGAATGTTAGGAGAATACAGGGTGACCCGGACAGGCTAGGTGAGTGGACGGATGCATGGCAGATGCAGTTTCAGCATGCACAGCAGGTTGTGAAGAAAGCTAATAGCATGCTGGCCTTCATAACAAGAGGGATTGAGTATAGAAGCAAAGAGGTCCTTCTGCAGCTGTACAGGGCCCTGGTGAGACCGCACTTGGAATATTGTGTGCAGATTTGGTCTCCAAATTTGAGGAAAGTCATTCTGGCTACTGAGGGAGTGCAGTGTAGGTTCGTGAGGTCAATTCCCGGAATGGCGGGACTATCTCATGCTGAAAGATTGGAGCGACTAGGCTTGTATATGCTTGAGTTTAGTAGGATGAGAGGGGATCTGATTGAGACATATAAGATTATTAAAGGATTGGACACTCTGAAGGCAGGAGGCATGTTTCCGCTGATGGATGAGTCCAGAACCAGAGGACGCAGTTTAAAAATAAGGGGTCGGCCATTTAGGACAGAGTTGAGGAGAAACTTCTTCACCCAGAGAGTGGTGGGTGTATGGAATGCTCTGCCCCAGAACATTGTGGAGGCCCAGTCTCTGGATACCTTCAAGAAAGAATTGGATAGAGCTCTTAAGGATAGTGGAATCAAGGATTATGGGGCTAAGGCAGGAACAGGATACTGATTGAGGATGATCAGCCACGATCATAATGAATGGTGGTGCTGGCTCGAAGGGCAGAATGGCCTACTCCTGCACCTATTGTCTATTGTCTGTTGAACTGGATCCCTGGCAGTGTGAGGCAGTAGTGCCAACCACTGAGCCAATGTGCTCCCCAATTCATGGAAAGAAACACTCAGGAGCAGGTTATGACCATCTCCATAATAAGGTAAAAACAAGGACTGCAGATGCTGGAAACCAGAGTTTAGATCACAGTGGTGCTGGAAAAGCACAGGTCAGGCAGCATCCGAGGAGCAGGACAATCGACGTTTCGGGTAAAAGCTCTCTATTCCTGATGAAGGGCTTTTGC
>NW_025184384.1:0-2743 GCF_004010195.1 Chiloscyllium plagiosum | reverse complement strand
TCCATTCCAGCTCAGGTGTAGACTGTCCAATTTGTAATAGTCCCACCTCCAAGATAACTGGTCCCAATGTCCCAAAAATCAGATCTCCTCCCTCCTGCACCATCTCTCAGGCAACGCAGTCATCCTTCCTATTCTTTCATTTCTCCTCTGACTACCATGTGACATTGGAAGCAAGCCTGAGATTACAACCTCAGAGGTCCTACTTCTTATCACGACTCCTAACTCCCTAAATTCTGTTTGTAGGACCTCATCCTGATTTTTTAACCTATATCATTGGTGCCTACATGCACCATGAAAACTGGATGTTCACCTTCCCCCTTCAGAATGTTCTGCAGTCGATCCGAGGCATTTCTGACCCTTGCACCTGGAAGCCAACACACCATTCGGGAGTCTTGGCTTCGAACAGAGAAATGCCTATATACTCCTTTTACAATTGAATCGCCTATGACTTAGCCCTTCCAGCCTTTTTTCCTGCCATTCTGAACAGCAGAGCCAACCACGGTGCATTTAACCTGGCTACTGCTGCCTCCTCGTAGTGAGCCATCTCTCCCAACAATATCCAAAACAGTGTACCTGCTAAGGAGGGAGGTGACCGCAGGGGAGACCTACAGTGCCTTCCTGCTCTTTCTCTGCCTTTTGGTCACCAATTCCCTTTCTCCTTCAGCAATCATAATCTGTGATGTGATCAGTTCACTGAATGTGCTATCTAATACCGCCTCCGCATTGTGTGTGTCCAAGGTGAGTCCACCCGCAATTCCAGAGCCATCATCCCGTCTATGCGTTCTTCGTAAGAAGTGTATTTGGTGCGAAGATCAGAGATGTCCCCGAGCATGCTCAGGGCATACTGAAGGGGAGGGCGAACAGGCAGCGGCCGTCGTACACATTGATACCAATGACATTGGCAGGAAACATGACAAGATCCCGCAAGGAGAGTGCAGGGAGACGGACACATGTCCTTCACTTGAAGGAGTCAGGAATATCAGCTATGTCCATGAGCTCCCATACTGAGCAAGTGGAGAATAACATGGCTCTGAGATCTCCTGCCACTTCTCCTCGAAAGCTTAACTTGGTATTAAATTAGATAAATGGAAAATAAAGGTTTTTCTTTCACCAATCACTGGATTAAAAATAAAGAATAGAAGAACCTTATGAACACAGTACAGAGTTCTATTGTTTTGGTTAGATGAGAAGTTCGGGGTGGGATACATTACTCGTGTCGTGTCTCTCGTTTAATCGCTGCCCAAATATATCAGTTCACTAACCTTCCCAGAGCACAATTCGTCCTCTCCTACTCCGCTCCTCGCTGCTGCCAATGAAGGCCTGATGTTCGAGGTGAGTCCGTTTTTAGTGAGAAATTAACTTTTCTGGCAACCCCCTGGTCCCACTCCCCCTCTCTAACATCTCCAAAAAGATAATGCACAAAGCATGCAAAAATCTCTTTTATTCATGTATTGGCAAAGTGAACAAATGATAATCATGAACCAAACAAAAATAATTTAATGGATATTTGCTGTGATTCTTGAACGACCAAATATTTGATTTTCTTTTGAGAAAATGAATTCAGTTTTTTTTTTCAAATCTGAATTGGTTAAGTTTTAATCAGTCTGTGATCATCATTGGTGACAAAACCAGAAGTTTCTGGGAATGCTCAGAATTACTGGCAGTATCTGTGGTGCGAAAGCAAAACAACTTATGGTGTGGGAACTGGCTCTGGCCAGATTACTACGTCCATAGCCTTCAGGGATGTGTCGGTTAGGTACATTAGTCAGGGGTAAATGTCGAGCATGAGAGTAGGCTAATGGGTCTGGGTGAGTTACTCTAAGGAGGGTCAGTGTGGGCAGGTTGCAAAATGGCCTTTTTCCACAATGTCGGAATTTAACTATTCTCAGCGTTCTTCATAAGAAGTGTCTTTGGTGCGAGGATCAGGGATGACTCCGAGCATGCTCACAGCATACTAAATGGGAGTGTGAACAGCCAGCGGCCATGGTACATATTGGTACCAATGACATTGGCAGGAAACGTGACAAGATCCTGCAAGGGGAGTGTAGGGAGATCGGCCTGAGTGGAAAAGCAGGATATCCAGGGTTGTAATCTTGGGATTACTCCTCTTGCTATGTAGAAGTGGGATAAGGAAGATGAAAATAGAAAACTTTAAAATTTGGTTGAAGACCTCGTTCAGGAAGAGGGGTTCAGGTTTATGGATCACTGGGATTCCGTCCAGGGCAGGTGGGATCTGTAAAAAAGGGCAGGGTCCACTTTAACTGGAGGGATACCAACATCCTGACAGGGAGGTTTGATGATGCATCTCGGGTGGATTTAAATGAATAATGCAGGAGACTGAAAACCAGAGCAACAGGACAGCAAGTTAGCAGCAAGTAGAGTTTATAGAATAGACAGGGAGGGCCAGTCTAGTGACAATGCTGAGGGAACTTATCATAGCAATTTTGAAAATGCGAGTGGAAATGATAAGTCCAGTATTATCGGATATCAAAAAATAAGAATGGAGTGTGTGGCAAGTGTAGAGCGCCAAAAGTATTAATGCAGATAAATAAATCCAACAGAACTTATGTAAATACCTTGTAGCTAAATGCATGGAATATTTCGAAAAAAAAAAGAATGAACTGACAGCACAAACAGAGTTAAAATGCTACGGCCTGGTGGGGATTACAGGAAGCTGGTTACAGGAGGGACAGTGTTGGGAAGTGAAATGTCCAAGGGTACTCATTACTCAGACAAGAAGGCA
>NW_025184383.1:0-2743 GCF_004010195.1 Chiloscyllium plagiosum | reverse complement strand
GCAGCGGGTCAAGGAGGCAGCTCACCCCCACCTCCTCAAAGGGGGGCAACTAGGGACTGGGCAATAAATACTGGGCCCAGCCAGTGACCCCCGTCCTGTGACAGAATGAGTGAGAACGAGCCCACATGGGCAGTCCAATCATTGGAGGATTTCTCAGCCGTGTGAATAGGTCGGCACACAGTTAGGATTACACGTCTGGCACGCTTCAGGACATTTGCAAGAATGCCACATTTCCCCCCAGAATGATGAGCCTACGCCACGTGGGAGCAGAGTGCTGATTGGTTCACAAACCAGGCCAGCCCGCGGCTTGTGTGTGGCGGTGAGGGGGTAAGAGAGAGAGAGAGAGAGAGAGAGAACGGCTCTCCCCCCTGGAGGTTCCTGGAAAGGCCTGGCCGTGTTCCTTTTAGCTGCGGAGGACTGGTCCCTGCACACAAACAGCCAACGGGGAGCCGCCACCACACCAGAGTGAGTGCTGATGGGAATGTTGGCTTTCTTGGCGCACCCAGGGCCTGTGCGGTAAGTGACACCCCCGTCTCAGCGCTGTTGGACAACGGCAGGCAGACTGTTGGCAATTTGACTGTCGCGAAGGGGGCAGGTCGATTGAGGAGGGTGCGACAAGTGCCAGTCAGTAGCCTACCTTCCTCCGTCTCCAACACCAGCTCCCTTTGAAACCTGGCACTCTTGCACGTGTCCTGATGATGAGGGAAGCTGATGACGTGCTGGCCTTCCTACCGAGAGGATTGGAGTATCACAGGAAGGGCGTCTGGCTGCAGCTACCCAGGGCCTCGGTGAGGCCACACCTTGGGGACTGTGTGCAGTTGGGTCTCCTCGTCTTGAGGGAGGGAGATTCCCACTATTGAGGGATCCCAGTGAAGGTTTACCAGACTGATTCCTGGGATGGCGGGACTGATACATGGATCGAGTGGTTTGGACTCGCTGGAATTTAGAAGAATTGGGGCGGGGGTTGGGGGGGAGTTGTCATAGAAACATAGGCAATCCTGGTGGGACTGGACAGGCTGGATGTGGGAATGATGTTGGGGAAGTCCAGAACTAGGGGTCACAGTCTAAGAAAAAGGGGGAAAACGATCCGGACTGAGATGAGGGAGAATTTCATCACTCAGGGAGTTGGGAACCTGTGGAATTCTCTCCCACAGGAAGCTGTTGGGGACCAGTTCATTAGAGGGAGAAAGTGGGGACTGCAGACGCTGGAGACCAGAGTCGAGAGTGTGGTGCTGGAAAAGCGCAGCAGGTCAGGCAGCGCCCGAGGAGGAGGAGGAGAATCGATGTTTCGGGCAAGAGCCCTTCATCATCCCATAGTCAAGAGGGAGTTGGACAGGGGCTTTGGGGCTAAAGGGACCAAGGGGTTTGGGAAGAGAGCGGGGAATGGGATTCCGAGATGATCAATATTGAGTGGTGGGACCGGCTGGAAGGGCAGAAAGGCCTCCTCCTGCACCTATTCTCTGTGCCTACACGGTGCCAGCCCAGTTCAAGCAAGATCGCAACTGCAGGGGCTTGACTTTTTGATCTCTGACCCTCAGGCCAGGCTGACCATGACTGAGATTCTAATCCTCATCACAGCCGCTGTGTGTCACGATATGGACCACCCAGGCTACAACAACGCGTGAGTATCAGCGTCTCATCGTTCAGGTGGAAGCCCTCGCTCCCCCACTACCCACTGACCCACGCCTCACCCCCTCCGCCCGCCCAGTCAGTGTCCCGGTCCAAAGCTCCCAATCATCCAGCCGGGGTTCTGTCCCTGTGGTCTAATGTCTTTGTAAATCACGCTCGCTCTCTCTCTCTCCCTCCCCAGCGCGTTCCGATAATGCAGGGGCCTACAGCCGGATACAATCCTCCAGTTGAGGTTCCTGTACAAAGTTCAACACCAAAACAGTGAGCAAGTGAGAGAGCGTGGGGGTGGGGGGGAGAGAGAGAGGTTACAGCACAGGGATAGGCCCTTCGGCCCTCCCAGTCTGTGCTGACCACCGCGCCCTGACCGATCTAAAATATAAACTCCTCCTTTATTCTCTCCCTATCCCTCTATTCCCTCCCAATCGGTATAACCATCCAAATGTCTCTACAATGCCCCCAACCTTCCCGCTTCCCCCCCCCCCACCTCTCCTGGTAGTGCGTACCAGCCTCCGACCCCTCTCTGTGTGAAAACCTTCCCTCACCCATCTCCCTTCAACTTTCCCCCCTCTCACCCTGAACCTGGGGCCACTTGCAATTGAAACTTCAACCCTGGGAGGGGGAGAAAGCCTCTGACCATCCCACCCTGTCGATGCCTCTCATACTGTTGTAGCCCTCTATCAGGTCTCCTCTCAGCCGCCGTCTTTCCAGTGAAAACAATCCCGGTGTTTCTCACCTTCCCCCACAGCGAAGTGCCCTCGAGACCAGGAAACGTCCTGGTGAACCTCCTCTGCCCCTTGTACTCTGTGCCTGTTTATAAACCCCGTTTATTAACAGGGGTTAATAACGCTGAAGGTACTGTGTGCTTTACTCACTGCTCTCTCCTGCAACTTTCAGTAATCTGCAGGCAGGCACACCTTGAGCCTTTATTTGAACAAAGCAACAGGAGGAGGCCATTCAGCCCCTCCTGTCTATCTCATCATCAACGAGCTAACGGCTAATCTGTGGCCTACACCCGTACCAAACTGCCTTTTGCCCACAGTCTCTGACTTACAAAGCAAATTTGTGTTTAAGGGCAAAACAAAAAGATTGACAAGGATGTTGCCAGGGTTGGAGG
>NW_025184382.1:0-2743 GCF_004010195.1 Chiloscyllium plagiosum | reverse complement strand
TCTTACTGGGTCGCCGCCATCTTGGATCCCCGCCATTTTTTTATTTTTTTTTCTATTTAAATATAATGTGCTTTTATTTCTCATGTTTTTATTCAAAGAAAGAAAATCATCATATGAGTTTTGAGATTGATGTCCCTGTCAGTGCATCAGACGTCTCTCTGGGGCCAGCTGAGTTGGAGGTATAATAGTGATCCTGCCTTCGTTCAGAAAACCACTTGTTGCAAAGGAAATTTGATCAGTCCTTCTGTTTACAGGAATTGATGAGCTATATATTGCTCATCCCACCTCCAGTGAAATTGGAATGTGTACTTAAAACTTTATCTGGATTTGCATCTTAAGCATTTCATAGACTGTAGTTCATGTGCTAAGTAGATTTTCTTCACTTCTGATCAAGTAATATTTCAGGACATCAGAAAATTATAGACAGAAATATTTGGAATTTGAAGTGCCTGGGGGACATACCACAAACTGCATTTTATTATTCCCAGATTTTAATGCATTTATATTATAAGGCATTTTAAAAGTGTAAAAGAAAGCTAATAATTATTTGGCACCTTTTGGCAGATCAGATTGTTGTTTTGGAAGAGTTCATGTTAAATCTACATTAAGTGCACCCAATCTGAGGATTTCATATAGTTTTTGGGTGAAAAAGAGGGTCCTAATGGACATAGGTCATCTCTAGCTCTTGACAGCCTTTGTAACTATGCCAAAGTGAGGATTGCAGATAGAGGATTTATCCTCTATGGTGGATAATTAGATAGAATCACAGACTGAGCACAGAAATGAAGAATGATGACAGCACTCTACCACAACCAGAAGTCACCAACTATGGAACATAGTGATCAGTAGTGAGATTGTTACATAAGTAACACTTGTGAAAAAGAACCCATTTGACCCGGGGGAAGAAAATTCAGAAGGCACATGACTTTATCATGTTAAGAACATCACCACTTCAAGACACTGTAACCAGTCAGTAGCTGAAAGACAAGCCGTAGTCAGCAGTACCCATGATGCAGCAGCAAGGCAGAAGCAGCACTCCAGAAGAAAACCTTTACCTCAGGACTGGTAAAAGACAAAGGTGAAACAGTAAAGACAACAAAGTAAGTAAAACCAATCATATTGGGAAGTGACAGAGTCTTTACAGAAGAAGGAAATTTGGGAGCAATTTGAAGCTCCATGTGTAAACCGAGGAGTTGCCATTAGCTTTTTGGGAGAAAGAATTTGAAAATAATGGAGCAAAGGAACAAATTTGGATGGACGGAAAGTGAAAAAGAGTGCCGAACCTTCAAAATGAGTATCACAATCATCCGAAATTGTACTTATGAGATACAGTTGTGGTAGTCAGATCAACGGCCAAAACATTAGTTCATACTAAGAATGCAATATTGGAAAGATCAGAGTATATTTGAGGCAACAAAAGGACAATTCACAAAATTCTGAACAGCAACACTAATGATCATAAAGAATTTTAAGATCATGGAATGGGTTGGAGTGAAGGGTAGGTAGCAAATGTAAATTTAGTTATATTTCTGATATATTTAAATTTTAACTAAAGAAAGAAAGCTTGTTATTTAAATAAGTTCTGAAAGAGTTAATATTGAAATTGCATTAAGTTCCACCCATCCTTGCATAGTGTTTTGATAGAGAAGAAGCAATGGAGAATGAAGTCTTGGTGGAGATAAATACATATCTCTGGCTCCTGATAGACTTTATAATTATGCTCAGCTATGCAATGTAGATTACACCTATGGTTGTCATACAATTAATTACACCTTGTTATATTTACCAAGGCCCATTTCATTAAGGCTCAATACCACTATTACTTAGGTAGGCCCTCAGACTCAGCATAGAATGGGGGTTGGAAGAGGATGGGACTGACTGCCCCTTTTGGGGTTATGGCTGTACTTGGTGGTCCATTGAGAAGGAGAATGCAGTGTCTACCGCCTTGATAAAAGCTATTAGAGACCGATGGGCACTGCAGGGGCTGGAGTGTATCATTATCTTAGACAACCTTATTTTGATTTACTAAGTTTTCATTCACGTTTGTAAGTTTTCATTAACTGTTAGTCTGTATTTTTGTTACAGCACCCCATCAGATAGAGTTTAACCTTATTTTAGGTTTATTTTGAAAAAGAGCAGAATGGGAGATGGGGGTTCTTGTGGTACAGTGGTAGTGTCTCTTCCTCGAAGCTAGGTGACACAGTTTCAAGCCCCACCTGCTCCAGAGGCATGTAACAACATTTCTGAGCTAATTATAGAGTCATATCATAATAATTGAGAAATATCTAGAATAGAGAGCAGGAACTCTTGTGGTGCAATGGTAGTGCCCCTACCTCTGCGCCAGAAGACCAATGTTGACCAAAACAATTTTGAATCAGAATGGTCCAGATTCATATTCTACCTACCCCAGGCCTATCCCATAACATACCTGAAAAGGTTGATTAAAAGTATTTAGGATGGAGGATCTTGTGGTGCCGATGTGCTGTCCCTACCTCTAGAAGAGTTCAAGTTCCATGTTCAATTCCTGCCTGTCCTAGAGATGAGTTATAATACGTCTGAACAAGTTAATTTACAAAGAGAATGATCCAGATCAGCACTCTGTCAGTCTTTGGTACCACAACGTTTAGCAACTTTCACAACCTTCAGGATGCTCTAAAAGATATTGGGTGGCACAGTGGTTAGCACTGCTGCCTCACAGCACCAGAGACCGGGGTTCAATTCCCACTTCAGGCAACTGTCTGTG
>NW_025184381.1:1482-2743 GCF_004010195.1 Chiloscyllium plagiosum | reverse complement strand
AACAAATCTCCTGTGCTTTCTAGCCTAAAAGTGGCTTCAGACAAACAGACATGATAAACTCTTGAAGGGTTTCTGAAACAGTCAAGCAAGATATTGTATTGTACCAAACTGCTCCGAGGTCTTAAAGGACAAACCAGGACAGAACACACAGCACTAGCCTCGGTATCGGAAAAGGGAATGGGAAATACAGTCCTGTCGACCCTGCAGAGCTCTCCTAACTAACATCTGAGAGTTTGTGACAACATTTGTAGAGCTTTCCCACGGACCGCACAGAAACATCGGGAATGGACTAGGCCATACGGTACATTGAGCCTTCCCTTTCTAGCTCATGGCTGAACATCTCCTCAATGCACTTTTCCCACACACTGTACACATCCCTTAATGTGATTAACCTTGTGAAGCTATAAAATAGGAACTGCAGTAGTCCCTTTGGTGTATCGAGTTTGCTACTCAATTCAATATAATGATCGCCCGTCCTTTATTTCCACACCATATTCCAGCTCTCTTCCCCATCCCTTCATTGTCTAGACATCCTTATTAGTCTTTAGTGCCTTGTCTTCCACCGCCTTACGTTGGAGCGAATTCTCCAGGTTCATTAGTCAGAGTGCAGACATTTATTCTAATCTCAATCAAGTGTGACCTGCCTGTACCTAATAATGTGGCCCATTGTTTTAGACGTCCCAGCCAGGTGAATTATCATCCCTACTTCTAATCTGTCTCGCGCTGTCAGTGTTATATATATCTCAGTGAGATCCCCACTCATTTTCCTAAATCCCACGGAATATAAGCCCCGTTGCCCCAAACTCTGCTCCGACAACCGGCCTATCATCCCAGAGATCAGTCTGGTCATTCTTTACTGCAACGCCTAGTGTCAGGTTATTCCTTTGTTGGGTAAGGACAATACTGCATAATGTTCGAGATGGGATCTCAGCAAGGCCCTGTACAGCTGCAGTAACACACCCTTACTTCTGGAATCAAATCCTCCTGAAATGAAGGTCAACACACCATTTATCT
This sequence comes from Chiloscyllium plagiosum, assembly GCF_004010195.1. Taxonomy (NCBI): domain Eukaryota; kingdom Metazoa; phylum Chordata; class Chondrichthyes; order Orectolobiformes; family Hemiscylliidae; genus Chiloscyllium; species Chiloscyllium plagiosum. The sequence continues at coordinate 1,729 of NW_025184381.1, read as the reverse complement.
TCCTAATTGCTTTCTGCTCCTGCAGTATTACTTTCAGTGACTGTCGTACAGGGAGATCCCAGATCATTTTCAATGTTACAGGTCCCCACTTGGTGGGTCTGTGTACACTGGTTTGTGTGATAATGTATTCCAAGTATTGGCTTTTGTCTTCAGAACTCACTGCCCTGCATGGAACGCAGAGGTCTGTCCAAACAAAAACAAAAAATATATTTATTTCCCTTTATCGATCGACATTTCTCAACCACTC
>NW_025184381.1:0-1262 GCF_004010195.1 Chiloscyllium plagiosum | reverse complement strand
AGGCCCCCCCAATAGCAGCAGGGAGATTGAAGAAAGCATAGGTCGGCAGATTTTGGAAAAGTGTGAATGTAGCAGGGTCGTTGTAATGGGTGACTTTAACTTTCCCAATATTGATTGGAACCTCCTTCGAGCAGATGGTTTGGAAGGAGCTGTTTTTGTAAGGTGTGTTCAGGAGGGTTTCCTAACTCAGTACGTTGACAGGCCGACGAGGGGAGAGGCCATTTTGAATTTGGTGGTCTGCAATGAGCCGTGGCAGGTGTCAGATCTTGCTGTGGGAGAGCATTTTGGTGATAGTGACCTCACATTCTACATAGCTATGGAGAAGGAGAGAAGCAAGCACAATGGGAGGATATTTAATTGGGGAAAAGGAAAATCCGATGCTATCAGACGTGAGTTGGGAAGCATGAACTGGGAGCAATTGTTCCATGGAAAGATCAATACAGACATGAGGAAACTGTTTAAGGAACAGTTGTTGCGAGTGCTGCATAAATGTGTTCCTCTGAGACAGGCAAGAAGGGGTTAGATAAAGGAACCTTGGATGACGAGGGCGGAGGAGCTTCTCGTCAAAAGACAGAAGGCAGCTTACGTAATTTGGAGGAAGCAAGGGTATTGCTCAGCTCTAGAGAATTACAGGCAGGCAAGGAAGGAGCTCCAAAATGGTCTGAGCAGTGCCAGGAGGGGGCATGAAAAAGGTTCGGCAGGAAGGATTAGGGAGAATCCAAAGGCATTTTACACGTATGTGAGGATATAAGAGAATGATCAAAGAAAGAGTAGGGCCGATCAGGGATAGCATAGAGAACTTGTGTATAAAGTCTGAGGAGGTATGGGAAGCCCTAAATGAGTTTTTTGCTTCTGTCTTTCCAAAAGAAAAGGACCTTGTAGTGAATGAAACCATTGAGGAGCAGGTAAGCATACTGGAACAGATGGAGATTGAGGAAGCTAATGTGCTGAAACTTTTGACAAACATTACGATTAACAAGTCGCCAGGGCCAGACCAGATTTGTCCTCGGCTGCTTTGGGAAGCGAGAAATGTGATTGCTTCACCGTTTGCGAAGATCTTTGCATCCTCGCTCTCCACTGGAGTCGTACCTGAGGACTGGAGGGAGGGAAATGTAATACCTCTCTTCAAGAAAGGAAATAGGGAAATCCCAGGCAATTACACACCAGTCAGTCTCACGTCTGTCGCCTGCAAGGTGTTAGAAAGGATTCAGAGGGATAGGATTTATGTCCTTCTAGAAGAGCATGGCTTGATTAAATGCAGT
>NW_025184380.1:0-2743 GCF_004010195.1 Chiloscyllium plagiosum | reverse complement strand
GGTCTCTCAGTAACATCTTCTTCAGCTTCACTCTGTACAGGTCACTCAGTAACACCTTCTTCATCTTCACTCTGTACAGGTCTCTCAGTAACATCTTCCTCATCTTCACTCTGTACAGGTCGCTCAGTAACACCTTCTTCATCTTCACTCTGTACAGGTCCCTCGGTAACATCTTCTCCATCTTCACTCTGTACAGGTCTCTCAGTATTCTCGAGTTTTCAATCAGATTGTCCCTCATTCTTCTAAACTCTATCGAGTATAGACTCAGAAACCCCAACCTCTCCTCATACACCAAGACCTTCATCCTCAGAACCTTTCCTGTAAACGCCCCACTGGACACTCTCCAAGTCCATTACACCCTTCATTAGATACTGAAACCCAAACTGCTGACAATATTACAAATCTGGTCTCACCAGAGCCTTATAGATCCTGAGCAGGGCATCTCTGCTCTTGTATTCTATCCGTCTCGAAATGAATGCTAACATTCATTTACCTTCCTAACTGCCAACTGAAGCTGCCTGTGAACCTGAAGGGAATCCTGAACTCAGACTCCCAAGGCTCTATGTGTTTCAGATTTCTGAAATCTTTCCCATTTAGAAGCCCATCTACGTCTTTATTCTTCTAATCACAGTGCATCATCTCACACACTTTTCCAAAGTGTCATCCATCTGCCAACAGAAACTGAAAAAACCCTCAAGTAGGACTCATCCTTGAGGATTTTTTTTGTGTTTTCAGGCCTGGCAGCATCTGTCCAGAGAGAGATTTGAAAGAGGGAGAGAGAGAAAGTAGAGTCAATATTTTGAGTCTGGGGAGTGTTCCTGTGGAAGAGTGTGTTTTGGACTTGATGTGCTGATACAAAATTTCATCATCGCTTCCCACTCTCTGTCATTGTGAGTCTTTCTCATGATTATGATTATTTAGTTTGGCGAGTCCCGGAGCCGGCCCTGTTGTTTCTCTCCCCTGAAAGGGTTGTCTCTTTAAAGAGTGTTTCCCCTGAAGCAGCTGCTAACGGTCACTTGGGGCACGAGGCGGCCGTTAACCGCCATCTCGCGCGGGGCCTGAGGGGGCGGGGCCTGAAGATCAAATGGCGCCGGGGCCACGCGGGAAGGAAAAGCGCCGAGGGAGAGCGGACTGTGTCAACATGTCCCGTTCCCGAGGGTCATGGGCATTGGGAGTTGGATGTGGAGAGGGAGAGATTCCGCTCGGGCCTCCTCCCAGTGAGGTATCTTGTCGGTGAGCCGTTCCTGTTTATTTAATGTCCCCCCTCACCCAGCCAGAGGGTGTGTGTTTAAAACTGGAGGATACTGTGAGATGGTGAGGAGCTGGTGAAGGGAGAGGGATGGCTGGTCACCGCGACGATGAGGATGGCACCGTTTTATATCAGGCTGGAGCCGCTCCAGACCAGGAGGATTGCCGGTGACTGGATAAAGGAAGAGAACTCGGACAGGCGAAGAGTGACAGGGTTTGGGATTCTCTTCCTCAAACGGCGGTCTGTACCAATTTAACTATTAAATTTAAATCTGAAATAACCTTTTTTTCTTATTAAGCCCGGGGATATCAAGGGGTATGCGCTCAAGGCTGGCAAAAGGAGTGAGGCCACAGATGAGCCGCCACTTTATCAAGAGGCTGAACAGGTTCGAAGGGCTGAATAGCCTCCTCTTGTTCCTATGAAGCTTGTTTACAAATTTAACAGAACTCTTTAGTAAAATCGAATGGCAATGAATTAATAAGGATGGATAATCTATTCCAAGGCAGGGCTGGTTCTGCTGAAACAGCTGGGATGGGGCTGTGTATTTCTCAGTTTACAGTTACTGCTGATTGAGTCTCCAATATGGGATTGTGTTCACAATGTCCATAGAAAAGTAGAACACAGGAAGAGACCCTTCGGCCCACCATGTTGTGCCAATCATGACGCCAAATTAAGCTAATCCCTTCTGCACGCTCTTTAGTTTTAGACATTTCGATTCTGGGGAAAATATTCTGACTGTCAAGCCTAACAGTTGTAGGATATAGGTAAAGCAGTGTTACTTCTGCAATCATAATTACTTATGCAAGGTAAATGAACTCACACCATTGTATAACTGTTTCAGCCAAGAGCTGAGTTAACAAGAATGAAAACGAGCAATAGGAGGAGGGAAGAGGAACGAATTACATAAATATTGTGTACTCGTTAAACACGGTGTCTATTTTGTAAGTAGACACCACACCCCTCTTGCAAAAGCGTAATAAACAATACTGCTGCTTCTGATCTTGTCTCGGACTGAAATTACTGAAGTGAGTGAGCTTCGTTTCTCACACAATGCATCTCATGATTTTATAGATTTCTATCCAGTCTCCCCTCAGTCTCTGCTATTCCACAGAAAACAAGCCAAGGTTTTTGAGACCTCCATATAGCTCATACCCTCAAATCCAGGGAGCATCCTGGTGAACCTCTTCTGCACCCTCTCCAAACCCTCCACATCCTCACTATAATGTAGTGACCACAACTGAATGCAGAACCTAAAGTATGTCCAAAGAGCCATAGATATATACAGCACGGAAACAGATCCTCCGGTCCAACTCATCCAACCCCACCCAACCGGGTCCCACCTGCCAGTACCCGGCCCATATCCCTCCAAACCCTCCTCTTTATATACCCATCCAGATGCCTTTTAAATGTAGCAATTGTAGCAGCCTCCATCACTTCCTCTGTCAGCCTATTCCACGCACACATCACCCTCTGCGTGAAAACGTTGTCCCTTAG
>NW_025184379.1:1909-2743 GCF_004010195.1 Chiloscyllium plagiosum | reverse complement strand
TAGTTCTCCCTCAGTACCTCACATAGTGCTACCTCAGTACGTCAGATAGTGCTCACTCAATACCTCAAAATGTGCTCCATCAATACCTCAGACAATGCCAGCTCAATACCTCTGAAAGTGCTCCCCAAATACCTAAGATATTTCTCCCACAATACGTCAGATAGTTCTCCCTCAAAACCTCTGAAAGTGACCCCTCAATACCTCAGAAAGTGCTCCCTCAATACCTCAGAAAGTGCTCCCTCAGTACCTCAGAGAGTACTCCCTCAGAACCTCAGATAGTTCTCGCTCAGTACCTCAGAACTTGCTCCCTCAATACCTCAGCAAGTGCTCCCTCATTACCTCAGACATTGCTCCCGCAATGCCTCAGAAAGTGCTCCCTTAATACCTCAGAAAGTGCTCCCTCAGTACCTCAGATAGTTCTCCCACAGTACCTCAGATAGTTCTCCCTAAATACCTCAGAAAGTGCTCCCTCAATACCTCAGAAAGTGCACCCTCAGTACCTCAGATAGTGCTCCCTCAATACCTCAGAAAGTGCTCCATCAATACCTCAGATATTCTCCCTCAGAACCTCAGAGTGTGCTTCCTCAATTCCTCAGAACTTTCTCACTCAGTACCTCAGATAGTGCCCCCTCAATGCCTCAGAAAGTGCTCCCTCAGTACCTCAGAAAGTGCTCCCTCAATACCTCAGAAAGTGCTCCCACAATACCCAATAAGTTGCTTCCTCAATACATCAGATTGTGTTCCCTCAATACCTCCGAAAGTGCTTCCTCAATACCTCAGATAGTGATCCCTCAATACCTCAGAAAGTGCTCCATCAATATCTCAGATAGTTCT
>NW_025184379.1:0-1832 GCF_004010195.1 Chiloscyllium plagiosum | reverse complement strand
TCAGATAGTGCTCCCTCAATACCTCAGAAAGTGTCCCCTCAGTATCTCAGAAAGTGCTCCATCAATACCTCAGGGTGGTCTCCCTCAATACCTAAGATAGTTCTCCTTCAATGCCTTAGATAGTTCTCCCTCAAAACCTCTGAAAGTGCTCGCTCATTACCTCAGATGGTTCTCCCTCAATACCTCAGACAGTGATCCTCAATATCTCAGATCGTTCTCCCTCAATACCTCGGAAACTGCTCCCTCAGTACCTCAGATAGTTCTCCCTCGGTACCTCAGATAGTTCTCACTCAGTACCTCAGAATGTGCTCTCTAAATACCTCAGAAGTGCTCCCTCATTACCTCAGATATTGCTCCCTCAATGCCTCAGATAGTGCTCCCTTAATACCTCAGAAAGTGCTCCCTCAGTACCTCAGAAAGTGCTTCCTCAATACCTCAGAAGGTGCTCCATCAATACCACAGATATATCTCCCTCAGTACCTCAGATAGTGCTTCATCAGTACCTCAGAATGTGCTCCCTCAATACCTCAGTTATTTCTCCCTCAATACCTCGAAAGTGCTCCCTCAATACCTCAGAGAGTGTTCCATCAGTACCTCAGAAAGTGCTCCCTCAATACCTCAGATAGTTTTCCATCAGTACCTCTGATAGTGCGTCCTCAGTACGTCAGATAGTGCTCCCTCAATACCTCAGAAAGTGTCCCCTCAGTATCTCAGAAAGTGCTCCATCAATACCTCAGGGTGGTCTCCCTCAATACCTAAGATAGTTCTCCTTCAATGCCTTAGATAGTTCTCCCTCAAAACCTCTGAAAGTGCTCGCTCATTACCTCAGATGGTTCTCCCTCAATACCTCAGACAGTGATCCTCAATATCTCAGATCGTTCTCCCTCAATACCTCGGAAACTGCTCCCTCAGTACCTCAGATAGTTCTCCCTCGGTACCTCAGATAGTTCTCACTCAGTACCTCAGAATGTGCTCTCTAAATACCTCAGAAGTGCTCCCTCATTACCTCAGATATTGCTCCCTCAATGCCTCAGATAGTGCTCCCTTAATACCTCAGAAAGTGCTCCCTCAGTACCTCAGAAAGTGCTTCCTCAATACCTCAGAAGGTGCTCCATCAATACCACAGATATATCTCCCTCAGTACCTCAGATAGTGCTCAATCAATACCTCAGAAAGTGCTCCCTCAATACCTCATAAAGTGCTTCCTCAATAGATCAGATTGTGATCCCTCAGTACCTCAGAAAATGCTTCCTCAACACCTCAGAAAGTGCTCCCTCAGTACCTCAGATAGTGCTAAATTCATACCTCAGAAAGTGCTCCAACAATACCTGAGATAGTTCTCCCTCAGTACCTTAGTGTGTGCATGCTCAATACCTCAGATCATGCTCCCTCTGTACCTCAGATAGTGCTCCCTCAATACCTCTGAAAGTTCTCCCTCAGTACCTCAGAAAGTGCTTCCTCAATACCACAGAAAGCGCTTCCTCTGTACCTCAGAAAGTGCTCCCTCAGGACCTCAGATAGTGCTCCCTCAGTACCTCAGAAAGTGCTCCCTTAATACCTCAGATAGTTCTCCCTCAATACCTCAGATAGGGCTCCTCAAAAACTCAGAAAGTTCTCCCTCAGTTCCTTAGATAGTGCTCCCTCAATACCTCAGTAGTTCTCCCTCTATACCTCATGAAAGTGCTCCCTCAATGCCTCAGATAGTGCCCCACAATACCTCAGATAGTACTCTCTAAATACCTCAGATATTTCTCGCTCAGTACCTCAGAAAGTGCTCCCTCAATACCTCAGAAAGTGCTACCTCAGTACCTCAGATAGTACTCACTCAGAAC
>NW_025184378.1:0-2743 GCF_004010195.1 Chiloscyllium plagiosum | reverse complement strand
AGGGTAATGAGGGTTTCAGACTGGAGGGAGCTATAGGCACATACAAGCTGGGGACTGTTTTCAGTTAAAGGCAATTGATCCCAGGTCACTGCAGAGTGTAATAATCTGATGCCTTTCCCTCACTATCCCCCTCCAATCCCTGGTAAGATCTGCTCCCACACCATGTTCCATCCTAACTGCAGAGTGTGTTTACACGTTGATACAGCGGAACTGGGCAGGGGTGCTTTTAACCCTGGGATCTTGCTGTGTAACTTGTCTCCAAAATGCTCTCGCTCCACCTTTCAGCTAATCTTTTCTTTCTTTTATCCTGAAGAACTTTTGTTTGGAAATCTGCAACGTGAAGATCCAAAATTTTCGAGGCCAGGAAAGAACAACCTCCAGAGGGGGAGCACAGGCCTGAGGCCTGAGGCCTGGTCAACAGGCTGCACCCCCTGGGGGTCCACGTGAGTTGTGTGTTTATTTACCCCGAGGTTTAATCTCCTCTGGGGGACTCTGAGGGGACTCTGAGTTTTAAGGGCCTCTGGGTAACTGGCTCCTGTCAGATTGTGGCCCTGTCATTTTTAAAACAGGTTTGAAGCCTGGGGCGAAAGTATGTCAATTCCCAGGATCTGAGAGGCAGGACTGCCCTAGGGGGGAATTAAAACCCAAATGATGTGACCCTCTCAAAAGATTTGTCATAGAGTCAGAGTAATGTGGGTTATCGAGAGGGCAGGATGAGAAATTTTGGCAGTGAGAGAAAGAGAGTGAGAGAAAGGTTTAAAAAATTGAGAGAGCTGGGGAAACAGAAGGGGAGAGAGAGGGAGAGGCATTTTGAGATTGTGAAATTGCTGCAGCGTTTGATTTTGGGGTGACAGGAAATAATTAAACTGAAGCAGCATCACAGAGGGGAGAAATGATCAGAGTAATTAGCTGCTGCTGCATTGTTGCATGTGGGATCTTGCTGTGCACCAACTGCCCCAATGCTACCATTGAGGCAGTGAGTGTTTTAATCAGCTAACCCGTCATTTCAAAGTTTTTCCAAGGGTTTAGCATAAAAATGCAGCTCATTGCCCGATACATTTGTGTTTGGATGTTGCTGAGAGATTGTGCCACTGAGAGAGGAAAACTTGGCATCTTGCTGTGCAATCATTCTGTAATGATTTTCCTCCTTTCAACTAATGCTGTCTCTTTCCTCCCACGGGCCACTTGAAGATTCGGATTCTGTGTTTATTTACCTCAAAGATTAATCTCCTTTTGTGGACCCTTGGTTTTAGGGACCTCTGGTTAACTGGCTCCTGTCAGATTGTGGCCCTGTTGGTTTTAAAACAGGTTTGAAGAGTGGGGTTAAAATAACCAGGGCCTGGGATTTGACAAAATTACATCAATCCCCAGTGAGTATCTGACAGACAGGATTCCCCCAAAGAGGGAATTAAAATCTTAAATGAGAAACTCTATCCAAAGACTTGTTCTAATATCAGAGTAATACTACTTGTGGGATCTTGCTGTTTCTCAAACCACCTGCAGAGTGGCCTACATTGCAGCAAGGGTGACCAAATGTGATAATCACATAAATAAGGCCCAGGTTGGCCCAATCCCTGAGTATCTGGGAGGGGATCTCTCTCTCTCTCTCTCTCTCTCTGTCCCCTCTCTCACACCCTCTCCAGCTTCTTTTGTTGATTTTTCAAACAAATAAAACCATCCCACACACAGCAATGTGACTCGTGGGTATTTGAAGTGGGGGAGATGGAAATATTTTGCAGCACAAGGTGATTTTTGAGACAAAGGGGTAAAAAAATACAAGATGCAGACAAATTCAGAGAATGCGTGTGGGAAGGAGGGAGGGATAGAGGGATAAGATGTGTCTTTGTAGCTGGGCTGGGAAAGGGAGACAGGATCTGGGGGAGGGGGGAGAGAATGGAGCTCTCCAATATCCCATCACCACCCAGCTCCAATCACTTCCTTCTAGAAAGTACCATCCACAAAATTAAATCCTGGGATGGAGGGGGTGAATTTATTTTAAAAAACAGGAGTCTCAAAGACAGCCACAGTCTCTTGTTGGACAGAAAGTGGGATTGGAGCACATTCTGGAGCAGGAAGGGAGTACCCTGTGGGATCTCCCTGTGCGTCAATGGCCCACAGCATTGCTGGCACAGAGACTGCTGGGAAACTGTTTATCATGGAAATATTGTCAAATATAAATGTTGCAGTCTTTTAAAAGGTAAGATAAAGATGACCATGTACAAGGTTAAATCAGAGAAAGGGAAAAAGATTTGAGATGGAGAAGGGGAGGGTGGAGAGAGAGGGAGAGAGAGAGAGAGAGAGAGAGAGAGAGCAAGCGAGTGCGTGGAGAAGAAAAAATTTGTCAAACATCAGGATCTTTGTCATCCTGAAGCCAGAATTGAACCCATAACCAGCATCAGTGAAACACACAATCTGTCTGTGGTCCCACTGCTACTTGTGGGATCTTGCTGTGTCTGAAGGGACTGAAGTGTCAGTAACAGACTGAATGCACCGTTGGCTCAGAGACAGGAGACAGGATAGAGGGTAATGAGGGTTTCAGATTGGAGGGAGCTACAAACACATACAAGCTGGGAACTGTTTTCAGTGAAAGGCAATTGATTCCAGGTCACTGCAGAGTGTAATAATCTGATGCCTTTCCCTCACTATCCTTCTCCAAAATCCCTGGTAAGATCTGCTCCAACACCATGTTCCACTGTTGACTGTGTTAGATATTTTGATACGTTGGGGCAGGGCGGGGGTGATT
>NW_025184377.1:1234-2743 GCF_004010195.1 Chiloscyllium plagiosum | reverse complement strand
CCTCGCTCTCTGCCCCCTCTGTCTTTCTCGCTGTTTCGTGCTCTCTCTCACTTCCTCTCTCTCTCTGTCGGTTTGCAGAGGGTGACGTTGGTGCTGAGTGTGATGGAGGACTCCCCCCTGCGTCGGGCGTTGGCAGCTCGCCGGGGAGTGGTGCCCATTCGCCTGGGCCCCCTGGATCCCCTCGATCGCTCCGAGATTGTCCGCCAACGCCTGGCCGTCTTTGGGAAGAGGCTGGAGGAATCGCCCTTTAACAACCAGGTGGGGCTCCCTCGGTCTCGCCCTCCCCCTCCACCGGTTACTCTCTCTGTCTCTCTCTCTCTCTCATGACGGAGGGAGAGCAGTTTGTGGTTCCCTTCTCTGGGCAGTGGCCTGATGCCAACGCTGGTCCCAGCGCGCTCCCTCGCTGTTCCCCTGGCTTTCCAAAGTCCGGCCAGTAGAGTGGTTCCTCTTTGCACCTTCGTCTGGCTTTTACTGCGGAGAACAGGGAGACCGCTCCTGTTGGCTGCGGTGGTTTGGGAGGGGTGGGGTGCTTTGTGCTCGTCGGTTCAACACCCCCCACCCCCACACCGCCCAGCGATCCAATCCCCTCTGGGCACGAACGGCGGGACTCCTGCCCCTCGCCCACCAAAGCTCTATCGCTGCCCAAGCAGGCATTGCCAGCGCCACAGTCGACCCGTTCCCACTCCTGGCGCCCACCCCCCCCCCCCCGTCGTTATCGCATCCATCCTGAGCGTACCATGCCCTGCCTCGCCCTCTTCCCCCCACCCACCTGGGTCTTCTGAGGCCCTCAGCTCATTGCTGCCCCCTTTCTGTTCGGAGGAGGCATTGCAACGGGGTTGAGGTTGTCTCCCTGTCCACCTCTTGCCCGCTCTCCTCCCCTCGTCCCTGCCCCAAGGGGGTGTCGCACTGTCAGTGGGAGGGGGGAGCCCTACACTGAGGCCCCCCTCCCCCGTTCGGGCCAGGGAGGATCCCGCAGCTGTTTTGCCGTGGGGAATGGGAGAGTGGTGGGACAGGGAGTATGCTGGGATCTAATGGTGATTGGGGAGGCAGGGGACAGGATGTCCCCCCGCTCACATCCCAAAAGCCAGCGGTGATCCTAGGTGCTAGGTAAATGCGCTGTTTTTTTTTCTCTCCCTCTCTCTCCCCGTTCCTCTCTCTCTCTCTCCCCCCGGCCCCTCTCTCTCTCTCTCTCTATCTCTCTTTCTCCCCCCGGCCCCTCTCTCTCTCTCTCTCTCTCTCTCTCCCCCCGCCTACCTGAGGGGTCGTTCTCCCGCTCATGGCCGCGCTCTCCCGGTGACCGTTAATACCGCCCGCTTTCGGCCCTCGGTGACGCCATTAACCTCCGCTGCGCGCGAGCCGTCGCGGCCCAGGACAAACTATCGCGAGGAAGACGGTTGCCTGCCCCTGGCAACAGATCGCCGGCCCCTCTCCCTCTGTGCCCCACCCCCTCTCCCGCTATGCCCCACCCCTTACCACCTGACCCCGCCCACCGACACTCTTGACCCCGCC
>NW_025184377.1:0-877 GCF_004010195.1 Chiloscyllium plagiosum | reverse complement strand
TCCCCCCTGCCATCCATAAATCTCCCCCCCCCCCCCCCCCCCGGCTTGGTGTTGGTCCACATGACCTCTGACCTCTCCTTTCAGGTAGGTCAGTGCCAACGTTCACACCTCCACCTGTGTTGATTTGACCTTTAACCCCTCTCCCTGCATGGGTGAAGCCTGACATTTCACCACTCCCCCAGGATGGGTCAGTCTGACCTTTCACCCCTCTCCCTCGATAGGTCCATCTGACCTTTCACCTCTTCCTGATGGTTTCCCCTGCCTTTTCACCCCTCCCCCAAAACATTGCCCCCCACAAAGATGGTGGCTGCTCATTCCCCGTGGAGCGTTGCCCCCCCACAAAGATGGTGGCTGCTCATTCCCCGTGGAGCGTTGCCCCCCACAAAGATGGTGGCTGCTCATTCCCCGTGGAGCGTTGCCCCCCACAAAGATGGTGGCTTCTCATTCCCCGTGGAGCGTTGCCCCCCACAAAGATGGTGGCTGCTCATTCCCCGTGGAGTGTTGCCCCCCACAAAGATGGTGGCTGCTCATTGCCCCCCACAAAGATGGTGGCTGCTCATTGCCCGTGGAGCGTTGCCCCCCACAAAGATGGGGTTGGGAGGTTGTGGAGGCGAATGGCTGCTGTTGGGGAGACGGTGCTGAGAGAAACTGGGGGTGTACGACCCCCACTGTCTGCTCACGGAGGAGCGACGATTTGGACAGTTGCTCACCCTGACCGGGGAGAGGGAGAGTGTGTCCCGGACCACCCATTCTCCCCCTCGACCCTCGAATCCTGTCTGGGGTAACGCCATTCCCGACAGCTTATTGCCGGGGGGGAAGGGGCTTATACAAAGGGTGGTTGGGCATGGAGTCTGGGTCTCTCTCTCTCTTTCTCTTT
>NW_025184376.1:1661-2743 GCF_004010195.1 Chiloscyllium plagiosum | reverse complement strand
GCCCAATAGTCAGTGGGGAATTGAGAAGTAACTTTATCAGGAGATCTGTTATCTGTAAGAATAAAATAGTTGCAACGATAAGGGGTTTTAACTTTATCAGCATAGCCTCTAAGTGCTGTAGTCTTAAGGACGTGGATGGAAAGGTATTTGTTCAGTGTGTACGAGAATATTTCCGATTCAGTTTCTAGGATGTACCTACTTGAGTAGGAACAAGACCTGACCTTTTTTTTCTTTACTCATTGACAGGATGAGGCTGTCACTGGCTGGCCTAGAAGGCAGTTGACAGTCAACCACATTGCTGTGTGTCTAGGGCCACATGTAGGCCAGACCAGGTAAGGATGGCAGATTCCTTATCTAAAAGTCATTAGTGAACCAGTTGGTGCTTTTGAACCAATAATTGACAATGGATTCATTGTAATCATTACATTCTTAATTTTAGATTTTTGTTAAATTCAAATTTCCCCATCTGCCCTGATGGGATTCAAACCCAGGTCCCCAGATCGTTTTCTGGGTCTCTGGATTAACTGCCTAGTGATAATATCACTATACCATCACCGCCTCTTCTCTTAGGAAATGAGGCATGGTGAGTGAGATTCAGTGGGGCAGCAAATCAGCACCAAAGATCCCACAGTACTGTGGCTCAGTGGTTAGCACTGCTGCCTCAGCACCAGGGACCTGTGTTTGATTCCACCCTCAAGTAACTGTCTGTGTGGAGTTTGCACATTATCCCCATGTCTGAGTGGGTTTCCTCCAGATGTCCGGTTTCTTCCCACAATCCAAAGATGTGAAGGTTTGGTGCTTTAGCCATAGTAAATTGTCCATAGTGTCCAGACGCAGTAGATGAGGTGTTTAAATGTGCAGGAAAATCTCTGCCTGGTTTGGAGAGATCCTTTGGGGCCTTGGACAGAGGTGATGGGTGAGGGGTGGGCACAGGTTGTGCATCTCCTGTGGTAGCAAAGGAGTGCGCTGGGTGTGGAGGATGGGTTTTAGGGATGGTGTGGACCTAACAAGGGAGTCGAAGAGCAAATGGTCTATGCAGAATGCTGAGAGGGGTTGGGAGGGAAATATATCACTGGTGCTGG
>NW_025184376.1:0-1324 GCF_004010195.1 Chiloscyllium plagiosum | reverse complement strand
CTCACTGAGATATTTGTATCATCAATAGTCACAGGTGAAGTACTGGAAGACTGCTGCAATGATTTTAAAAAGGTGGTAAGGAAAGGCCGGGGAACAAGAGATCAGTGAGCCTTTTCATAGAGTTTCCTAGAGAACCGTTTCCTATCGTTATTTCAGGTACCCTTTTTGCTCTCCTGATTTCCCTCGAGTATAGAACTGTACTCAATTCCTCCACTTCTTCCATATCTGCACACAAGAGGAGCAATCCCACTCCAGAACATCCCGGTTGCAGGCAATTTGTTGGATTGGACTCTGAGGAATAGGATTTACATGTGTTTGAAAAGGTAAGGCATGATTAGGGATAGTCAACATGGCTTTGTGCGTGGGAAATAGTGTCTCACAAAGTTGACTGAATCTTTTGAAGAAGTGACAAAGAAGATTGAAGAGAGACTGTGGACGTTGTCAATATGGATTTCAAAAAGACATTCAACAAGGTTCCACAAAGCACACTGGTTAGCAAGGTGAGGTAACATGGAATGCAGGCAGAACTAGCTATTTGGATACAAAATTGGTTTGAAGGCAGGAGACAGAGGGTGGTGATGGAGGGTTGCTTTGTGGACTGGAAGCCTGTGAACAGCAGTGTGCTGCGAGGATCGATGCTGGTCTTTTTATATAAATGATTTGGATGTGAATATGAGGTATGGTCAGCAGTTTTACAGAAGACACAAAAATTGGAGGTGTGGCCGATGGCCAGCGGAATGTCAGACAGTATAATTTAGATAACTATGAGGTGCTGCATTTTGGAATGGCAAATCAAGGCAGGACTTATACACTGAATGGGAAGGTCATGGAGATCTTTGCTGAACAAAATAACCTTGGAGTGCAGGTTCATAGTTCCCAGGAAGTAGAGTCACAGGGAGGCAGAGTAGTGAAGGCAACGTTTGGTATGCTTTCCACTATTGGACAATGCATGAATACAGAAGATATGATGTCCTATTGTGGCTGTATAGGACATTGATTAAGGCTCTTCTGGAATTCTGTTTACCATTCCAGTCTCCCTCTTTTAGGAGTGATATTGTGAAACTTGAAACGTTCAGAAAAGTTTTGCAAGGACTTTGCCAGGGTTGGACGGTTTGAGCTATTGGGAAAGTCTAAGTAGGCTGGGAGTATTTTCGCTGGAGAGTTAGAGACTGAGAGGTGGTCTTATCAATAATTATAAAATCATGATGGGCATGAATAAGGTGAACAGTCAGGGTTATTTTCCCATGTTCCGTGGGTCCAAAACTAGAGGGTACAGGTTAAGCTGAGGGGTAAAATATTAAAAGGGATCTTAGAAGCAACTGCT
>NW_025184375.1:0-2743 GCF_004010195.1 Chiloscyllium plagiosum | reverse complement strand
AAGATCTTTATATCCCTGCTAACCACGGGCGAGATTCCAAAGGATTGGCGAGTAACTAATTTTGTTTCTCTGGTCAAGAAGTGAAACGGGGACAATCCAGGAAACTAGACTGGTACGTCTCACTTTGATATTTGGGAATCTATTGGAGATTTTTTTTTAGGGTTAAGAATAGCAGAAAATGAAAAACACATGGCATAATTTGGAATAATCAGTGTGGCTTTGTGCAGGACACGTCGAGCAGATGATAAAAGGTTTAAGTAAGTCTTTCGACAAGGTCCCTTGTGGTAGGCTCAGCCAGAAGATTCAGATGCATAGGATCCACAGTGCATGGATTCTTTGCATAATTTGTTTGCGCATAGAAGCCAGAGGGTAGTGGCGGAAAGGCGTTTTCAGGCTGAAGTGATAAGTGGTGTTTTGCAGTTTGTTATGTAGATTTGCGACTTAGATGAAAACGTACATGGGTGTCTGGTAAGTTTGCAGATGATACAAAAATTAGTGGAACTGTGGACAGTTCAGAAGAATACCAAAGGTTAAACCAGGATATTGTTGCAGATATGGTCAGAGAAATGACAGATTGAGTTTAAACCGTGTAAGTGTGAGGTCCTGGACTTAGAGAGATCAAGTTTTAAGGAAAGGTATACGGTTAATGGCAGGACTCTGAACAGTATTGATGCACAAAAGTATCTTATGGTTCAAGTCTTTCGCTCTCTAAAAGTGGCCCCGCAAGGCGTGCTGAAGAAGGCGTATGGCATGCTTGCCTTTTTATGCCAGGGAATTGAGTTGCCCCTTGAGAAGACTTTATAAGTCACACATAGAGTATTGCATTCAATTCTGGTCACCACATAACAACAAGAATTTGGAGGCCTTTGGAGAGGATGCAGAAGAGGTTTACCAGGGTACTGCCTGGGCTAGATAGTATGAGCGACAAGAAGAAGCTGGAAAACTCAGTTTACTTACTCTTGAGTGGCAGAGGCTGAAGTGAGACTTGGTAGAATTGTCTAAAATGATGAGACGCATAGATGGAGTTGTCAGTCAAAATAGTCCTCCCAGAGTTGAAATGTCTAATACGAAGGAGGAGGAAAGTTCAAAGTAGACGTGAGGAGCAATTTATATCACACAGAAACTTCTGTGAGTCAGGGACGCACTGTCAGAGGTGGTGTGGATGCAGATACGATAAGGGAGTTTAAGGGGCTTTTAGATAAGCACGTGAAGGTGCACACAATGGAGGTATATGGATTAAAGGCAGGCAGAGAGATTAATTTAATTTGGCATCATGGTTGGCTCAACATCATGCGTCAAAAGTCCTATTTTGGGCTGTACTGTTCGACCGTTATGTGTAAAAGATCAGCACTGATCCATCGGAACAAAATACAACTCTGCTCATTTGTTTAAATTAAACTCCATCTGCCACTCTACGACCCATTGACCCATCTGATCAAGGTCCGCTGAAAGCAACTTCTTGATGGTTTCTATCATTTTTTGTGTCATTATCAAGCTTACAAACTATGCATCCTGTATACGCATCCAAATGATTTTTTAAATGACAAAAACATTGTACCCAGTGCAAATCGTTGTGGCACTCTGCTGGTCATAGGCATCCCGTCCAAAATCAACCCTCTACCACCGTGTTCTATCTCCTAACTTCAGGTCGGTTTGTATCCAATGACTTGCTCTCCCTGGATTCCATGCGGCCTAATGTCAATCATTATACTGGGCTGAAATGGGAGACAAGGGAGGAGACTTCTGGGGCTCTGGCAGGGCTAGCTAATGCTTCACTAAACGGAGTTGAAGTGCCAGATGGGTTAATGGTATTTAATGTGGTTCCTTTATTCAGGAAGGGCATCAGGGATAAGGCATCCATTTCCAGACCAGTTAGTCTGATGTCAGTGTCAGTGTCCTACAGCATGGAGTCAGGCCCTTTGGCATAAACTGCTCCATACTGATCAAATGGTCCATCCAGTCTATACCATTTCCATGCAATTATCCCGTATCCTTCTCATCCTTCCATCTCCTGGATGTGCTCATATGCCTTTTAAATCATGTTAATGTTGTGATGGAGAAATTATTGCAAAAACACTGGAGGATAGAATTATTCAACATGGAAAGGCAAGGATTGATAAGAGAGGGTCAGCATGGATTTATTATTGCGACATCCTGTCTGAAAACCTGAATTGATATTTTTGAAAATGTGACAACATACATTGATAAGGATTCTGCATAGTTTACGTGCACTTCAATGCGGTGCTTCACAAGGTCCCGCCTGGAAGGATGGTCCAAACGGTAGGCACATGTGAGATCCAAGCGAAGGTGGTCAACGGAACCCAAAACTGGCTTACAAATGGAAATCAAAGCGTTATGGCGCTGATTGTATTTTCGTCATTGGAAGTCTGTGACCAGTGGTGTATCATGGAAATTGGTGCTCGACTCTTGTTGTTTGTGTATACACAATGACTTGGATGCGAATGCAAAAGGTACAGTTAGCAAGATTGGTGTTGTGATTGTGAGAGGGATGGTCTCAGGGTACAGCCTGACAATGATCAGCTGGTAAATTCAGCAGAGAAATGGCAGTTGGACTTTAATGCCAAAAGATATGGAGAAATGCATTTTGGGTCGTCTGAAAAGAGAAGGACATGTATGACATATGGCCACTATTAAGAAATAACGATATCATAGTACAGAGGTCCATACATCACTGACTGGAACAGCACAGGGAGAAAGATTGTTAAAGAAGTAATACTATTTG
>NW_025184374.1:0-2743 GCF_004010195.1 Chiloscyllium plagiosum | reverse complement strand
TGTATGAATTTTCATTAGAGTGTTTAAATATATTGTGTTTTAATTAATGGTGAGTGGTGTGACGAGTAGCGTCACATCTGGAACACCCACTTCACATCTACCTTTAAAATAAGAAAAGGTTTGTATCCAAGGTACCTCCTTAAACTAGATTGAGGCAGTCTGGTTCGTCTATAGCGAACTGGGGACTCTTGTCTGGGTCTAAATCGGTAACACCAAATTGGGTTTAGAATTATAATCCCTACAGTGTGCAAACAGGCCATTCGACCCAACAAGTCCACACCGACCCTCCGAGGAGTAACCTACTCAGACCCGTTCCTCTACCCTGTTATTACACATTTACCCCGACTAAGGCACCCAACCCACACATCCCTGAAAACTACAAACAATTTAGCATGGCCATTTCACCTGACATGCACATCTTTGGATTGTGGGAGGAAACCAGCGAATCCAGAATAAGCTCATGCAGACACTGGAGAGTACGCACCAGGAAGCTATTGGGTTCAAAGGTCGCGTATGGTAGCTGTTAGTGTCTTTTGTTCCGGATGTTGAATTCGGTTGGTTTAAACAGTGTTTTGTGTATAAAGATTCTTTCAGTCACTGAGAGTTCTCTGGGTGTGGAAGAAATGAAGTTGGGGGTTTAACAAAAGGTAATGAAGGCAAAGCTGTAGGAATTAGCAGACAAGCTGGAGTTGGGGTTGCGTTTGTCTGAGTGAAAATGAGAGATAATTACAGCTATAGCTCGGCAATTACATTTGGTGGAAACGCCATCAGACTCTTTGCAAATGGCGATAATTCAATTTCAAATGAGGCACCGTGAACATGAGAAGGAATTGAAACTGTTTGAATTATGATGAAGCGTAGTAAAAAAAGAACAGAAAATGAAGAAGAAAGAGAGAAAAAGAAAGAAGAAAAGTAGAGAGATTTAATTTCAAAGATTAGTAATTAGAGAGGAAAGTTGACATAGAAGATGGTGATGAAAGTAGACGGTAGGCTGGATGAGGAGGATAGTGAGGATGAGCAACCCTATAGTAGCCAAAGGCTTGATGGGGATCTGTTTCAATACATCCAGACATTATCTAAATTTGATGAGAATGACGTGGAAGCCTTTTGAATTTCATTTGACAAAGTGGCTAAACAAATGCAGTGCTCAGTGACCATGTGAATTTAGTTGTTCCAAAGCTGATAGGTATTTGCATCCCTATCAGAGGAGGTATCTGGCCAGTATGAGCTGGTGAAGAAAGCCATCTGAAGTGCATATGAGCTTGTGCCAGAAGCCGACAGACAGTGTTTCAGGAATCTAAAATAGCGACCGTGGTTAAATGCACATTGAGTTTGAAAGGATAAAACAACCCCTCGATGAGTCTGATGTCAACCCGTCCTCTGTTCCACTTACCTGCCATCTCTCCATCCTAAACCGTAGTCTCTTATTGTAGATTGTGCCACAGGAAAGAAAATCCTCTCCACACCTGGTGGGCGGCACGGTGGCCCAGTGGCTAGCACTGCTGCCTCACAGCGCCTGTAGACCCGGGTTCAATTCCCGACTCAGGCGACTGACTGTGTGGAGTTTGCACATTCTCCCCGTGTCTGCGTGGGTTTCCTCCGGGTGCTCCGGTTTCCTCCCACAGTCCAAAGATGTGCGGGTCAGGTGAATTGGCCATGCTAAATTGCCCGTAGTGTTAGGTTAAAGGGGTAAAGGTAGGGGTATGGGTGGGTTGCCCTTCGGCGGGTCGGTGTGGACTTGTTGGGCCGAAGGGCCTGTTTCCACACTGTAAGTAATCTAATCTAATCTAATCTAAAAAAAACCTACACTTTCAATTACATTTAGCGTTTTACAGATCTCAATGAAATCTCCTTTCATTCTTATAAACTCGAGAGTATAGGCCTAAACTTCTCAATTTCTCTTCATAAGAAAAACACTTCAAATATGGAATCAATCTAATGAAGCTCTTCTGAATTGCCTCCAATGGAAATACCTCGTAGGACACCCAAACTGTACTCCAGTTGCAGCTTCACTAATGCCTTGCATAGCTACAGCAACACTTCCTACTTTTCTACTCTATCCTTTTACAAATAAACACTGAAATTATGCTTGCATTTCTCATTACTTGAACTACCCGCAAGCAGGTTTTCTGCGATATGCAAGCAAGCACCCAGATCCCTCTGCACCTAAGAACTTTGAACTTTCTCTCCATTTAGATAATAATTTGTCTTTCTATTATGCTGGCCAACTTGAATAGCCCCATATTTACTCACTTTAATTTTCCTTGCCAAATGTTGGCCCATTCACCCAAACTATCCTGCATTATCATTCCGAAGTACTTTCCCACCAATGTTAGTGTCATCTGAAAATGTGGCATCGTATTTTTTATCCCGTCAACCGAGTACAGTAATACTATAGATCGCAATTGAGAACTGAAGTCAATGGCACACCACAAATTGCATTTGCCAAAAGGACACATTTATTCCATCCTACTCCATTTTGTTGGTTAACCAATCCTCAATACAAGCTAATAAATTACTCCCAAACCCATGTTGTCTGATCTTACCACTTACTCTTTGGAGAAACGACATATCCAATGCCTTCAGGAAGACCAGATACATTCCATCTCCGGGAATCCTACTATCCATCTTGTTTGTCACATCTTTAAGTAACTCAAGCAAACACTTTAAACTTGATTTATCCTTTGTAAAACCATGTTGGCTCCGATGGATTGTGGTTTAACTTTGCAAACGTCCTCAACAA
>NW_025184373.1:0-2743 GCF_004010195.1 Chiloscyllium plagiosum | reverse complement strand
TGTCTGATTTTTGCAGAACATGCAGGTTTGTGGTAATCGTGAACAGAACGCAAAGCCTAAAATACTGACTGCACTGCAGTGAGTAACATTGAAAATATAAAGTCGCGAAAAATTGTGAGTATATTAAAATGAAAACTTGCTGTGTAACAAACGGAGAGGATATGAAGGATTCCGTTATCCTTTCGTGTGGAGTAGTTCGAGGAGTGGAGCTTAATTTGCAGCACGTTACCTGAGGGAATATTCATACCCAGTATGAAACTAATACAGATGAATCGAAATCAGCCAGTCAAATTGATATATACTATGAGATAGATATATGCATTGAACGTAATGCAGGTCCTTACCCGATTAGGTAACCTGAAAGTCATACCGTTCCTGAAATTAAGGAACAGCCTGAATCGAATCCAAAACCTGAAACTGATACAGATATAAATATATTACTGATCCTGACGCATTTGAATTAGCTGAACTTGATACATTACTGAATCGAATAACAACTGAAACTTACAACGTAAGTGGCACAGGTCTTGAAACTAATACACAACATAAAACAGAAACTAATACAAAACTTGAAAGTGATGTAAACCCTACAATAAACACTCTAAAAGCAAGTCAGGCCTTGTATAGAGAACAGATCGTGAAACTGACATGGTCCCTGATTCACATTTAGACGTTGTACCTGATACAGACTCTGAAACTAATGCACATATTAAATCCTATACGCTTCCAAATGCAGATTCTGATACTCATACAGTCCTGAAAGGAATGCGTCCCTGAATCTGATGCAGGTACAGAAAATAATGTGGATCCTGTAAAAGTCCTACTGATCCTGAAACTGATCCAGACTCAGAATTAATACGGGCTTTAAAATTGATACAAAGCCAAAAGGTAATGCAAACTTTTCAATTAAAGTACAACTTGCACAAATGTTGACTGTGAAAATGACAACGACCCTAAACCAGAGACAGGTGCTGAAACGTAGAGAATCTGTATCGAGGAGAAAGTGAGGACTGCAGATGCTGGAGATCAGAGCTGAAAATGTGTTGCTGGAAAAGCGCAGCAGGTTGGATGCTGCCTGACCTGCTGTGCTTTTCCAGCAACACATTTTCAGAATCTGTATCGACCATGCTTCGAGGACAGAGCCAGAAATTTATACCATCCTTAAATTAATATATAACCGGGTAATAACATATTTCCTAAAAATTATAAAGACCTTAAACGGGAAGCGCCCTCTTACACTATTTTGCAACTTGACACGAATAGTACTATTATGCTTATTCAGACGCTATCACCATTTGAGAACCTCATTGGACTAGACGACGTTACGTTGATGAAGACTGTCCCCGAATCTAACAGTGAACATGGAACGAATGTGATGTTGGCCTTTACCACATCATGGGCCCGGGCTGCAGTGTTTATTGACTATCACCAGCATACAGCCTGGTCGGCCTTGTCAGGCCCCTGGTCTCTCAAACGCAGCAAGTATTCAGGTCTGCTGCTGGAGCTATAAATCCGTTGTAAGTGCCAGAATAGGAGCCACTAAATCGAGGATGCGTTGACATTGCCGTGTACGGCATGGTCATATACTCTGCCAATACTAATATTCCTGCACCATTTGTGGAAGGGTGTGGGGAGTGTGGGTGTTGCGAAATGCAGGGACCATTTCAAACAAATGTAACCAAACAGCCACAGCCATTAAACCAGTTCTAAACGCCACGAAAGATGTTTCCTTGTTCTCTTTCTGTCTGCTATTTCATGGAAAATATTAAACTTGCATTGATTTTGCTACAATTTATAGTATTGATGAATGAAAATTATGCAGCAAACCATCACTTTGTTCAGAGTTTCATCAAGATGTTGTGTGAGCATCTGGTCAACTGGCGCAACGCATAGAGGAGCTTAGATGAGCCGAGAAAGGTAGCAGCCGAACTGGAATACACAAGAGCGAGACCGACTTCAAAGCGACAGGTAAGCGGGGAGGAACTAGAGGAATTTGTCAAGAAGCTCAGAAATGTGTCACTTATGTTCGTTTGATTTGGTTATGGGTGAACCGTTTGCCCTATCCTGTTTGAGGTCTTAGCAATTGTACCTGTTCGCATGGATTACCAGGTAATGATGCAAGGGAAGGAGCTGTTTGACTATTCAGAGCATAACATTCAAGTCAGTTGGGGTTCTTGTAATTATGCGATGTTCGGAAAACAATTACCGTGAAAAAAACGACATTTGTACACATAAGATGGAAGATGTAAGGGCGTGCATACGCAGACTTTATGCTGTCAGAGAGTTAGTGATAACTCCGTTGATGATAACAGTCATAAAGAAAGTTCGATCACACGCAGTCTGTGGAAGTCCACGCCAGACATAGAGGAGCATCTTATTGTTTCTGCAGTTGCTCCAGTGTGGGAACACACTCAGCATCATTAATGTCCAAGGATGGCTAATTCTTAATTTATCTTCTATCCTTTCCCTCTTCTATCGGCGCTTTCTAATAGTAATTCTCTGTTCCCAGTTCCAGAATATCGCACAGTGGCATGTGGTCTCCACTGCTGGATGTCAGTTTTATGACGACATCCTTTGACATTCATTCAGACTTCATCCTGTTTTAGCTATTTTAATCACTCAGAAACACCACCCGTGGTCCTTTTGTGACTTTATTCAAAAGGCTATTCTATTTGCAGTACCTGGAAGATATCATCTTACAGAGAGAAAGAAAACAGGCGTAATATACGGAATGGGCACAACT
>NW_025184372.1:0-2742 GCF_004010195.1 Chiloscyllium plagiosum | reverse complement strand
GACATTAGTCAGGATAAATATAGAATGGTAGGGAAATGGGTCTGGGTGGGTTACTCTTCAGAGGGTCGAAGTTGACTTGTTGGGCCCAAGGGTTTGTATCCACACTGTAGGGATTCTACTAATTCTAAATCACCCAAGCAAGTAACCCCCCCTCGCTTAACACAGTTTAAAGCTGGAATCCATTATCCCCGGATGACAACCCAGTATATCAATTTAAGGGGTAAGAAACGTGGTTTTGGCTGTCTTGACCTCGATCTGACGCATTGTTCTTCACGTTTTAACAGTATTGATAATCATTAATTCTTGACAATACTCCATACATGTTGTCATTTTATCGAAGAACAACAGACTATTAAGGGTTCACTTTGTCTGAGAGGGCTCAATTACTCGCCGTAGTGACGCTGAGTCCTCAGCGGCCCAGGCACGAACATAGGATGATAAAAAAAGCTCAATTGATTGCTTTTAATCTGGGAGATCTACCCCCCCCCCCCCCCCCCCCCCCACACACACACACACACAATCTGTGGGGCAGTTGCAATTTTGTTTGCTTGATAAGGTATCGCTTATGTGCCAAATAAAAGAGCTAAATCAGCCATTCTGTTTCCTAAATATCTATCTGGGAAACATCAAATAAAGCATTCACACGGGGTCTCGGAAATGAGGAAGGACATTCATTTTAATAACAGCTATCCGAT
The DNA here is from genome assembly GCF_004010195.1 of Chiloscyllium plagiosum. Lineage (NCBI taxonomy): Eukaryota > Metazoa > Chordata > Chondrichthyes > Orectolobiformes > Hemiscylliidae > Chiloscyllium > Chiloscyllium plagiosum. The sequence goes on along the minus strand of NW_025184372.1, from coordinate 2,047 downwards.
CTACCCAGGATATTTGAAATACCTCCCATCTTTGAAGGCCTTATTTAATTTTGTCAAGCAATGAAACAGGGAAATCTCCCCAGTGACCATTTAAAAGGAAACCAGGATTTGCCCTCAGTATCAGGTATTTCCCTAAGACCTCCCATAGGCATGGCCTCCAACTTTGTAAAATTAATCTTATCGCCCGGAAAGGCAACAAGCGAATTAATGCATTGCATCACATGAACTACCGAAATTGCGGGATTTGACAAAAAACATAAGACCCTCATCTGCATACAATGCAATCTTACGAGACTTCGATCCCACCTCTGGGGCAGAGTTGTTGGCATCCCGACGGATGGCCTCCGCCAGTGGCTCAATCACCAACGTAAACAACAATGGTGAAAGGTGTCAACCTGGTCGGCTGCCTGGAGAAATATTAATTCCCTTTATAAAGCCTGTTTGGTCCTCTTTGGCAACGGAAGGCAGCAAAGTTTCCAGACTTAATGCACGGGTCTCAGACAAGATTTTGAAACCAACATTTAAAAGTGAGATTGGCGTGTAAGAAGCACAATCCTCCAGGGTCTTCCTTTCTGCAGCATCAGAGAGATATGAGCCTCTCTTCAGGATGGAGGGAGGGGTTCGTGACTGTATGAGTGACGGAACATGTTAAACATCAGCCCTGACAATAGGAGTATAAATTATTTATAAAATTCACAAGGAAATCTGTCAGGAACGAGCACCTTTGCATTCTGAAGCTGCTTCACACCCTCCTGCGCTGACAAAGGTGCATTAAGGGAAAACACTTATTCAGGGGCTACTCCTGAAAAATGAAAATAGACTCCATCTTAATCCATCTATCCACATAATGCTCAGTCTGAAATAATTCTGAGAAAAATCTCGGACAGGAGGCATTAATCTTTTTGGAATTGAAGGTAAGGATCCCAATACCTTCCCTAATTGAGATAATGGCTTAAGAGGGGCGATCGTTTTCCTGGCAAGATAGAATAAAAACCTGCCTGGCATTTCACCATGTTCAAACAGCCTTTGTTTGCAAAATTAAGTTCCTTCTTGGCTGTCTGTGTGAGCGTGGAATTCACCGTAGACTGAAGCGTTGTGATCCTCTGCAGCTTCGCCACTGAGGGTCTATCACAGTATGCCCTCTCGGCTGCCCTCAGCTGTGCCTCAAATCAGCGTTCCTGCTCCCCCTTCTGCTGCATTCTAAGGGTAATTATTCCCTTGGCATAAACCTTAGCAATTTCCCATAGAATGGATGTGTTACTGGTTGAATCTGAATTATTGGCTAAGAAATGTCTGAATTCATTACAGAAATACTCTATGAACTAACTAGTCTTAACAATAAAGGGACACATTCGCATATTTCTCTCAATCTTTATCAATAAGCATGGTCAGAAATGGTAATATTCCTAATTGTGCAGGATGCCACTGAATCTAAGATTGATGCAGGAATGGGGAAGAAATCAAACCTGGTGTGGCATTTCTGCCGGTTAAAGAAGATATTAAAAGCCCTACCTGTGAGGTAGATGTGCTTCCAGACATCCACCAGCTCTAGTTCTGCACACATATCCACCATTTGCTTACATTATAACGAGGGTATTGAGGGACCTTGATCTGACCCCGTGAGGCTGAGGGAGGGGAGTCAGCAGGAGGTTTCCGTGTCAGTGTTTGATCTGACACCGTGAGGATTAGGGGGGAGGGTCAGCACGAGGTTTCCATGTCAGTGTTTAATCTGACACCGTGAGGCTGAGGGAGGGGAGTCAGCAGGATATTTCCGTGTCAGTGTTTGATCTGACACCGTGAGGCTGAGGGAGGGGAGTCAGCAGGATGTTCCAGTGTCAGTGTTTGATCTGACACCGTTAGGCTGAGGGAAGGGAGTCAGCAGGAGATTTCTGTGTTAATGTTTTATCTGACACCGTGAAGCTGAGGGAGGGGAGTCAGCAGGATGTTTCCATGTCAATGTTTTATCTGACACCGTGAAGCTGAGGGAGGGGGGTCAGCAGGAGGATTCCGTGTTAGTGTTTGATCTGACACCGTGAGGCTGAGGGAG
>NW_025184371.1:1289-2742 GCF_004010195.1 Chiloscyllium plagiosum | reverse complement strand
CCTGAGGCGGGTAAGAGAGCATAGACCAGCGCCATGTCAGTAATTTGCAAACACACTTTTATTGTGCGTAAGTTGCGAGAGAGCTGGTAAAGATAACAAGATTCCATGGGACTCAAAGCATGTTGAACACAAAATTGTCTGTGAGAGGAATGGCAGGGGGATGCATTCATTGTTGCAGATCTTGCTGAGCAGTGTACAAATTTAGGATTTGAATGGAACTAAAAAGTCAGAAGTCCACAGCTGAGATAAAATTTGGTAGGTGGTTAACAGTCAAGAGTACAGCAGTGGCACAATGTTTAGCACCACTGTTTCACAGCGCAAGAACCCAGTTTCTATTCCAGTATTTGCGCGACTGCCTATGTGGATATCACACATTTTCCCCGTGTCTGCAAATGTTCCACTGGGTGGACTTGTTTCCTCCCACAGACCAAATATGGGATATTTCGGGTGGCTTGCCGTGCCAAATGCCCCGTAGTGTTCAGGGACGTGCAGGCTAGGTGGATTATCCGCGGCAAAAGCACGTTTACTGGTGTGGAGTGAGCCTGGGTGGGATGTTCTTAATAAGGTCAGTACAAATTTGATAAGTGGAATGGCCTTTTTTGCACAGTCGGAATTCGGTGAGGTTGGCTCGAAATTGCAGGCAGATATCACCGTGTTGATTAAGTGGCAAATATAAGACATCTGGGGAAAGAATGTGATAGGCTCGATTCTTGACGAGCTCACAAGACAAATAATGATATCATATCGGTGTGACGCTGGGAAGTCTGGAAATAGCTGACAATTAAACAATGTATTCGCAAAAATGTCTCTCGCAAATTTGTTCATGACTATTTTATGATTCAACAGCCAGAATTTGAATCCTAACACTAACTCAAACATTTTAATATGCACGGTTCTCTGAAGATAACAGGTTATGTACATGAGGTGGATTTTAGAAGGCATATGGAATACTTCACTTTATTAAAGAAACAATTACTACATGAAATAGACAGAATTGTGGACAGTGAGGAAGGTTATCAGAAATTGCAGTAGGACGTTGATCAGCGGGAGAAATGGGAAATGGAGTTTAATACAAATTAGAGTGTGGTCGTTCATTTTGGAAGTCAAATCAAGGTGTGAGTTTCATGGTAAATGGTCAGGCCTGATTCTCACACACTTGTTTTCTTGTAATGACGTAACAATAACAGTCAAGTTACTGGGGACTCATGTGGTGCAATGGAAGAGACCTCTCTTTGATTCAGGAGATCCGGATTTGTCTCCCAAATTTCCTCCTCATACCTCGGCAGCACGAAACACACTTTAAAATGGGGGCAGTATTTTCATCAGCATTACGAACAGTTGCTGTCTGTTGGAGAGACAGATTCATATTTCCTCCAGCACAGAGACAGGTCCTTTTGTCCAAATCGATGGATGCCTACCAAATGTTCATCCAGACTAACTCCATTTCTTTGCA
>NW_025184371.1:0-1219 GCF_004010195.1 Chiloscyllium plagiosum | reverse complement strand
TCCTGAATCAAAGAGAGGTCTCTTCCAATGCACCACATGAATCCCCAGTAACTTGACTGTTATTGTTACGTCATTACAAGAAAACAAGTGTGTGGGAATCAGCTGCAGACTAATGTCAACACAGAAAAGCAAGAGCAGGCGAAACGCCCTATGGATGGCATAATTGACAGAAATACTTACATTTTGGCGATGTGACGAGGAACAATCTCTGACCATTTTGGACAGTCTACCTGTCCGCTAAATATTCGGCACTCACACGGGCCTCACTGGCCCCAAGGCTCCATTCAGTCTGTCAGAGTTCAACAAATTTTGTATTGTCTCACAGTAAAGACTAGAAAAGATCCAGAATCTCTTTGTGAGCTTGTGTTTTCAATATACAGACAGCACACTGCTTCAATTTTCTACTGTCCGACTGTTGTGAAGCTGAATAGAGTACTTGTGGATTGGGAGGCAGGAAGTTAGAATTTGGTGTTTGCATAATGCTGGCAGGAAAACATTGCTTGTTTGCTTTCAAAGATGATGTGCCTTTTCTGTGCTTGCAGATTTTAAATGGATATCTGTGGGCTGTAGCCAGAAAGCGTGTAATGACACAGAGAACACCCGAATTGCAACGTATGTATTAAAAAGGCCGTGCAGTCACCAGGACAACCAACAGTTTTTACCAAGGCGACAGGCTTTTTAGTTTAGCCAATCAATTTGAACCAGGCACTTAGATTCCAAAATCCGGTACATTTATGCCTGCTAGTTTTGACAACATGGGATCAATCCTATTTTAAAAATTATTGCTATGTCATCATAAAGGGCCCAGAGCCAGCTGCCATCTACTAGATATAACAGTCATCAACTCCAGACAGAAAATGTATAGAACTCAAAAATCCTCCATAACTGAGAGGAAGCCCCATCTAAATACCAACCATAACACACACGGAACTATCTAATATTCCTGAACTTAGAGTCAACAGTGAAAGCAAACAGTATTCTGGAAGACTAAATTTTTGGAGAATAAGTTCCAACATCCTTGAAGAGATGGGACCTGTATTTATTGGAACAGCATGAGAAAATCATCTTGCTTCATTCGGGATTATTTAGTAATCAGAAGGAATTTGTTCAGTTTGTTGATGGTTCAGATAAATTGTTCACTGTTAGAATCAGACAAATGAATTGTTACTTTTTTTAAAGTGAGTGCCAAGAATTTATTTTATTGAGCAGAAGAAGTTGA
>NW_025184370.1:1681-2742 GCF_004010195.1 Chiloscyllium plagiosum | reverse complement strand
AAGAATTGAAAATATCTGAATATAACAGTTTTTTAAAATTTCAAATGCCCTTTAGAACAAAGTCCTGTCTATTCTTGGACACCATCACTTTCCAGTTACTCAAACTCCAGGGAAATATTCCCTCCCTGAACCTTTGGTTTGATTTAACTGCTTTTCAGTTCTCGTTCTGTGAGCTGTGAAGCGTTCTTTTCCCCCCATTTCTCCTACCCAGAAATGTTATCACACACAGCTGAGTAACCTTCCCACTATCAACAGAATCATTACATCATTTTTCTTTTTGTTAACCGATAATCATCAGCAATGAACCCATTTGTGTAACCAAATGAATATTTATAAACAAAGCCCATTATGGGCAAAGCAAACCATTACAAGTGACAGAGTGGGAAGGGACCAAATCAAAGTAGATTTGGGGGGAGGAGGGGGCAGTGATGGAGATAAAGCACTATATCCCCTGTGGTGCCCACCGCTATCTAAAGGCATCGAAAGCATTGATACACACCTCATGCTCCTTCTCCAAGGACACCCTGCTGTGAAGCTTTTATCCTCAATCATAGAATAGAATCCCAACAGTGTGGAAGGAGAGCATTGGCCCATCAAATCCCACCGACCATCTGAAGAACATGCCAGCCAGTGCACTCCATCCCTGTAATGCTGCATTTCCCATGGCTGATCTACCTAGTCTGCACATTCCTGGTCACTGTGGGCAATTGAGCAGACTAATCCACCTAACCTGCACATCTTAAGACTGTGCGAGGAAACCAGAGTACCTGGAGAGGACACACACTATCATGGGGATAATGTGGGAACTCCACACAGGCCTTTGACCAAGGCTGGACTCCAACCTTGTACCTGGTCCTGTGAAGCAGCAGTGCTACAATCACAATTTAAGTCAAAAGAGACGATCCCTGCTCATTGTCACATTGCTTTTTGTGGAGCCTTGTGCCCAGAGAGACACCCTGAGGTTCAGAAAGTGGCAATATAAATTCAGTCAGCACCAGCCCAGTTAATGTGATTAACAACAACATCAATACTCCAACAGTGTCATCATGAACAAGGTCCAG
>NW_025184370.1:0-936 GCF_004010195.1 Chiloscyllium plagiosum | reverse complement strand
TGTGGCTTTCTCTCACTTGTTTCTGAAAGTAAATTCGGATGATTTTGAATAACTGGACTTTACTAGCCAAACTTGTTCCTACGCTATCATTTGCGACTCTTAACCAATGGGAAATATGTTAGCTTCGATGACCGTTATAATGCTCTGACCACGTCTATGGAGTCGGTATAAGTCAATTCTAACAATTATCAATAGATTGTATCTAAACAGGATGCCCACGCAACAGTAGGTGCTCTGACACTCAATGCCTGTAAGTTAAGTTATTTTTCCTAAAGCCCCGCATGTGTCCAGCAATCTGGCAATACAATTGAAGATATTTTATACAGTAACCTTACAGTCACAATTGCCAATTGCAATCCATGAAGCAGTCAGTGACACGCCTCAGTGATTTGAATTCTAACAGCAGCTTTGCCCTGTCAGGAGAGATTGAGGAGCATGAAGCTGTCTTCTATGGAGGACGGAAATATGAAACACTTGAAATGAACTTCAAGAGCCCAGTAGTATAGATATAGGACGATATGCTCCCTGGCTGGTGTGTCTGGAATGAAATAAGCACTAACTGCGGTATCTTCAGCCAGCATCCCCTTTAGCTGCATAAATGTTTAAGATTTATTTGCTGCTCTAATTCCACTCTCTTGTTGACTCCCATCTGTAACTGCTGTAATGTTGGTGGCCGTGCAAATTGGTAACATTTGACTCAATCTATCCTAAAATCTCTCTGCATCTGTGCCTCGCTTTTGTTCATTCAGTCTGATGTCTTTCCAAACACTGCCCTGATATTTCCCTAGAGGGCCTTAGAGGGCTCAGAATGAAATGTTCACAGAATTGTTACGGTGCAAACAATTCTTCTACCTTTACCCCATAAATCTTCCCATTCGCTCTCTTCCAGAAACTGTTCAATTTGATTCTCTTCATTGTACCTGGTTCCACCACACT
>NW_025184369.1:0-2742 GCF_004010195.1 Chiloscyllium plagiosum | reverse complement strand
ATCCTCTCCCCCTCCCCCGCACTATTAGATTAGTGGTGTTTTTGTGTACTATATGAAAGCGGGGAGGCAGGGCTGGGGTGGGATGTGATGTCTCTGTGTTTCTCACTGTCTGCTCTTCTCTTGCTGTCAGGCTGGGCCATGCAGATGTCTGCATTCATCTTTGTTCGAAGGAATTGGGGAGAGGACCAGCAACATCTCAGTCTCATGTTGGATTACCTGTGTGACATCAAGCATCCTCTGCAGCTTTTAATGTTCCCTGAGGGGACAGATCTCACAGGTTTGTCCCTGACCAGTCTCTCAGCAAGCCCTGTCAATTCCCCTTTCCACTGCCTCATGTTCCTGTGTCAACCTCCTGGTCAACAGCTTCTTTACTAATTTATTATCTACATGTAGGAAGGTGCGAATTACAATATCTAACACAGTTTCTTGCTCTGTTCAGAAAGCCACCTTCAGCTGTTTGACATGTACCTGCCGCCGTGAACTCAGTTGCTGAACATACTAGTTTCCATCCTGCTTTTGGAAACTCTGATTTACATTGAGCATTTGATTCAGCGGTTCAGTTTGAGAAATACCTGGCAGAATATCCCTGGGTCAAGTTTTCTTCTAACAAGTTTTCTTGTAACTTAATTCTGGGTGCACTATGTTACCCAGTTGACATTTTAATCCAGGTTTTTAGATTAGATTACATTCCCTACAGTATGGAAACAGGCCCTTCGGCCCAACAAATCCACACCGACCCTCCGAAGAGTAACCTACCCAGACCCATTCCCCTACGCAAATACTATGGGCACTTTAGCATGGCCAATTCACCTGAACTGCACATCTTTGGACTGTGGGAGGAAACCGGAGCACCTGGATAAACCCACACAGTCACGGGGAGAATGTGCAAACTCCACATAGACAGTCACCCAAGACTGGACTCGAACCCGGGTCCCTGGTGCTGTGAGGCAGCAGTGCTAACCACTGAGCCACCATGCCGTCCCAAAGTGGTGGGTTAGCTTTGAGAACCACCATCTGGGACAGAATTAAGAATCAGTCCAACTTCTTTTCATGGGATATTTACTGCCAATCCCTTTTTGAACAGTGTCTTTCAGGCAACAGTTAAGAGCATTCACATTGCTGTAGGTCTGGAGTCACTTGGAGGACAGACTAAGTGAGGATGGCAGTTTCCTTTCCTGAAGGAAGTTAGTGACCATGGTGAAATTTGAAGCCATATTCCTAGAACATGACCCTGGGCTTCTGGATAATTATAACAGGAACATCTCTACTATGTGCATCATTTCCCAAGGACTTTCAAAGGCTCTCACATCTCAGATGTGGGCTTCCCTCAAACATCCACGCCCAATCGAATTTCTTCTGTTACTGCCTAATTCCTACTGAAATTTGTCTTCCTCCAATTTAGCCCTTTCACCTGAGAACTAGTCTTACCCTTATTGTTACCACACGGAGGTGAGCCCCTCTTAATTAAATCAGACACCCAGAAAAGCTCACCTCGTCTCATAGTCTGTTAAAATATGGATGACAGAGAACTCCCAAATTCCACCATTTAAAGAAAATAACATCAATTATTATTAACTCTAAAGTGAACATTAAACAACTATTCACAACTCTATGCCCCCCTTTCTCGGAACTGCTTATTATCTGCTTCCAACTCTAACAATATGTTGTTCTAATAAGACCCTTTAGTAAAATTACATCGACTTAATTTCAAAACCACACAACCGGTGCCATCTTCTAAGACCTTTTCCAGCTGAGGATCTCCCTGGGTGTTGTCTGTCTTTTTACTCCGATCACGTTTCATGTGAAAAGGTACCTTTGATAGAGAGTGTTTCCTAAATTTTTGGAGAGCAAAATGTTAGCTCTCCATGTGTTTCTATTTTGAAGGCAGTTGCTCTTTCTGACCAATTCTCAAAACGTCCGTACTCTTATTCCCCCAACATTGGATTGTCTCATTGGTTGAATGTTGGCAAAACTATAAATTCAATCTTAATTGGATTTTAGTATCCTGGGGTATAATTTAAACAGATTGGTTAAATTTAAATTGTTGTCAAAACAGCAACCAAAACTCAGGTATCCATTTCACAGCCAAGGTTACATATTTTCAATTTTCCAGTACACTCTGGGACTGCCATCTAGTCATCTAGACTTACTGCTTGTAAGTCCTCAGTTCAGGACTTCATAACCCCTCCCACCTTAAGAGAAAAAAGAACCATCATAATGAAACCATGCCTTTTTTTCTGGTTCTTAATCCCATTGTGATGAAATACATGGGTCATTAATCTAAGTTATACTTTTCATATTCATTTCTGCACACATATATAACATTGGAATCTGTCAAATCATATCTACACTACTTCCTTTAAATCCGTGATAATGCACCTACTACCATATAAGGGGATGATTATCCCTAATCAACTTATTCCACTCCAGGTGATTATAAATACTATCTCTTATAGACCTTTCCAAAACTTTGCCCACACAGAAGTAAGGCTCACTGGTCTATAATGACCAGGGATGTCTCTACTCCCCTTCTTGAACAAAAGAACATCATTTGCTATCCCCCAGTCTTCTGGCACCATTGCTGTAGACAATCACAACATAAAGATCAAAGCCAAAGGTTCAGCAATCTCCTGTCAGGCTTCCCAGAGATTCCCAGGATAAATCCCATCCGGCCCAGGGGACCTATCTATTTTTGCATTTTCCAGAATTGCTAACACCTCCCCCTTGTGAACCTCAATCCCA
>NW_025184368.1:0-2742 GCF_004010195.1 Chiloscyllium plagiosum | reverse complement strand
TTTGGGTATTAACCCTTCTTCAAGACTGAAACGATGACTTGTCTATGAGAAACGATCTACGGAATGTTGCTGGGGGTTGGAGGGTTTGAGCTACAGGGATATTCTGAATAGGCTGTGGCTGTTTTCACTGGAGCATCGGAGGCAGAGGAGTGACCTAATAAAGGTTACAAATTCATGAGAGGCATGGACAGGGTAATAGAGAAGGTGTTTTCCCTGGGATGGGGCAGTCCAGAACTAGCGGGCATAGGTTTAGGGTGAGAGGCGAAATATATTAAAGGGACAACCTCTTCATGCAGAGGGTGGTACATATATGAAATGAACTGCCACAGGATATCGCTCAGGTGCTGTCAACTGGGACGAGATTAATTTAGGATTTCAGGTCAGCATGGACAAGTTGGACCGAAGGGTCTGTTTCCGTGTTGTATGTGTCTCTGACTACTAGTCTTGATGTAAGTTTAAAATAGAGTCCAAGTAACTTTGAATAGTTCAATCTTGTTGACCTCACCTCCTCAAATGTTTCAAATGAATCCCTCCGAGCAATACTGTTTAAAGATGCTGAGTTGGACAAAGTATCCCATCAAGTTCAACACAAACCCAGAGTTGAAGAAGTCAGAAGTCACACGATACCATGGGGACCAAAACTGATCACAATATTCCAGGTGCAGCCTCATCAACGTCCAGTATAACTACACTATAACTTCCCAATATCTTTCCTCAATTCCTTAACTGATGAAGGTTAGTGTGCCGAAAACTTTCTTCACTGCCTTGTGTAGCGATGTTATCAGAGATATAGGATCTACTTTAAACTGGTCCACAATCCAGCTTCTGGGAGCACAGAAGTAGAGTAGTGCTGCGTGCGTGTGCTGGGCACATAACCCAGAGGTCGATGGGTCAAAACCATGTGATGCTATTGCTCAATGTCTCCATAAGCTGCTTTCCTTGGCAAAGGTGCTCTGTTCTGTATCTTGCCTTTGCATCTGCTTCCCAAAGCTTCTTCAGTGGAGGAGTGGCAGTGGCTGCTGGAGCCCAGGAACTCAACAACCCCCCGGAGCTGGAGGAAGGTCCAAGCTCCAAGAAGCGGGGAGTCCGGCTGGAAGCGGGGAGTCCAGCTGGCGGCTGGATTTGCTCAAGGGTTGTATCGATTAACTTATTTAAATGGTACCTACTGTAGGGGGGTATGGTTTACATTAAAACCGGAGGATCATGTCAGAGTGTTTGTTTATATTTAGCAGTTGCAGTTGGTAAAATACACTCCCTGGAGGAGCACATTCTATGATGCTGCATTTCTTGCCTTATGCCCTTTCCCCATTTGTTATCTCCCATCTTGATTTTATATTTTTTTGGTCAAATTTGATTTCATATTAATCAGACTTGGTATTCACTGTGTGCTAGTAATTTGTTTGTTCGAATATTGTAAGTCAAAATTAATAGTGTAATTTCATTTCTGATGTCAGAGTTTGACATTGAATGTGCAGGTGTGAATGTCAGTAAGTTGTGAAAATAAATCAATAACTTTTGATTTTATAGCAAAAAGAGCAGTTCACCGCAATCAATGGCATTGTCTCATTTGAAGGTGATGAGTTGAGCCTGACCAACAAACCGTTTCATGCAGTCAGCCAATTTAATTAAAATTGTCTTTAACTTAATTGAAGATAATAACTCTGGCATGCTAAAATTTATACAATTTGTTAAGAAGACTTATTTATATGTCAAATGCTCTGCCACATTGGGGAGACTGGATGCCATCTTGCAGAACATTTCAGGGAGCAGCTCTAGGACCCCAAAACTAAACGATCCCACCGCCCTGTGGCTGAATACCTTAACTCCCCCTCCCAATCCGTCAAGTGCATGCAAGTCCTGGGCCGCATTACCCTCCAAGATCTAGCTACCTGACGCTTGTAGGAAGAACACTTCATCTTCGGCCTTGGGACCCACCAACTACATGGGATCAATGTGGATTTCATCAGCTTCCATATTTCTCCTCACCCTCACTCCCACACCACGCGCCTTGTCCCAGATCCAACCTTCCAACTCGGCATTGGCCTCTTGATCTGTCCTACCTTTTTATCTTGCTTCCCACCTATTCGCTCCACCCTCCTGTCTTACCTCTGCTGATCTCTCCCCACCTCCATAGACCTATTTCATTCACAGCTACCTCCTCTCCATCCCCATCCCCTTCCCAATTATCTCTCAGCCCCCTTGGACCAACGTTCATTCCTGATGAAGAACCTATGCTCTAAAACAAGACTGTGATGAAGGAACATCCTTAATAAGAAAGAGCTCCCAATTCAGATTTATTCCCCGTTTGTTTCCCCGTTCTTCTAGAAATACGAAATGTCCTTTTCTTCCACTAGAAAGTGGTCTTACACTTTGCTGGGTCTGAAGTGTTATACCACTCCACTTCTTTGCCCACTTTAAAATCATTTCAACTTGTTTTTCGGATAATGGTGGCGGTGACCAAAAGCAATCATTTCACTCCTTTAAATGCCCCATTTCTCCTCCTATGAACTACTTTGACATCTTGTCTGAGTGTACTTGGTTTTCAAAATGTAATTTGGCCATTGAAGTGAACAGGGTTAATATTTATCGATCACTAGCTTTGTTTGCACTAAATGTAATTATCCAGCAATTTGCTGTTTTTTGTTCCACCAAAGCTGGAAACGTGAAAAATCATCCCAAGAATCGTCATATTATTATAGTTGACTGAAGCTATAACAGGAGGCATTGAGTGGCAGTTTGAGA
>NW_025184367.1:0-2742 GCF_004010195.1 Chiloscyllium plagiosum | reverse complement strand
GAATGGTTGGTGACTGTTCCAGGGTTTAGAACAATTAAAAAGAATAGGGAGGAGGTAAAAAGAGGAGGCGGTGTAGCACTGCTAATCAGAGAGGGTATCACAGCTACAGAAGTTACCATTATCCGAGGAAGGTCTGCCTACTGAGTAAGTATGGGTGGAAATTAGGAACAGTAAGGCAGCAATCACCTCAAAAGGGGTTACTTCAGGCCCCCAGTAGAATCAGGGAGATTAAAGAAAGCATAGGTCGGCAGATTTTGGAAAAGTGTGAATGGAATAGGGTAGTTGAAATGGGTGACTAATTTTCCCAATATTGATTGGAACCTCCTTCCACCAGATGGTTTGGAAGGAGCTGTTTTTGTAAGGTGTGTTCAGGAGGGTTTCCTAACTCAGTATGTTGACAGGCCGACGAAGGGAAAGGACATTTTGGATTTGGTGCTCGGCAATGACCTGGGGCAGGTGTCAGATCTTGCGGTGGGAGAGCATTTTGGTGAAAGTGAGCACAACTGTCTCATATTCTACATAGCTATGGAGAAGGAGAGAAGCAGGCACAATGGGAGGATATTTAGTTGGGGAAAATGAAACTATGATGCTATCAGACTGCGTTGCGAAGCATGGACTGGGAGCAATTGTTCCATGGAAAGGGCACTATAGACATGTGGAGCCGGTTTAAGGAACAGTTGTTGCGAGTGATGCACAAAAGAGTTCCTTTGAGACAGGCAATAAGGGGTAAGATAAAGGAACTTTGGATGACGAGAGCAGAGGAGCTTCTCGTGAAAAGAAAGAAGGCTGCTTACATAAGGTGGAGGAAGCAATGGTCTTGCTCAGCTCTAGATGATTACAGGCAGGCGAGGAAGGAGCTCAAAAATGGTCTGAGGAGAGCCAGGAGGGGGCAAGAAAAAGGCCTGGCAGGAAGGATAAGGGAGAATCTAAAGGCATTTTGCACATATCTGAGGAATAAGAGAATTATCAAAGAAAGAGTAGGGCCGATCAGGTATAGCATAGGGAACTTGTGTATAGAGTCTGAGGAGGCAGGGGAAGCCCTAAATGAGTTTTTTGCTTCTGTCTTTACGAACGAAAAGGACCTTGTTGTGAATGAAACTATTGAGGAGCAGGTAATCATGCAGCAACTGATAGATTGAGAACGCGGATGTGTTGAATATTTTGACAAACATTAATATTAACAAGTCGCCAGGGCCAGACCAGATTTGTCCTCGGCTGCTATGGGAAGCGAGAAATGTGATTGCTTCGCCACTTGCGAAGATCTTTGCATCCTCCCTCTCCACTGGATTCGTACCTGAGGACTGGAGGGAGACAAATGTAATTCCTCTCTTCAAGAAAGGAAATAGGGTACTCCCCGGAAATTACAGACCAGTCAGTCACACGTCTGTCATCTGCAAGGTGTTTGAAAGGATTCTGAGGAATAGGATTTATGACCACCTGGAAGAGCATGGCTTGATTAAAGTCAGTTCAGCACGGCTTTGTAAGGGGCAGGCCATGCCTCACAAATCTTATTGAGTTCTTTGAGGATGTTACTAGACAAGTTGATGAGGGTCGAGCTCATGTTGTGTATCTGGACTTCAGTTAGGCATTTCGTAAGGTTCGGCAGCATCCAGGGAACAGGAGATTCGACGTTTCGGGCAGAGGCCCTTCTTCAGGAATGAGCAGAGAGTGTTCAGCAGGAGAAGATAAAAGGTAGGGAGGAGGGACTTGGAGGAGGGGCGTTGGGAATGTGATAGGTGGAAAGAGGTCAAGGTGAGGGTGATAGGTCGGAGTAGGATGGAGGCGGAGAGGTCAAGAAGAAGACTGCAGGTCAGGAAGGCGGTGCCGGGCTGGAGGGATTCGGCTGAGACAAGGTGGGGGGAGGGGGGATGAAGAAACTGGTGAAGTCCAAGTTCATCCCCTGTGGTTGGAGGGTTCCCAGTCGGAAGATAAGACGCTCCTCCTCCGACCGTCGCGTTGTTGTGGCATAAACATCCACAACAACGCGACGGTCGGAGGAGGAGCGTCTTATCCCACAACAACGCGACGGTCGGATTGCATTTCATATCATTGTGGCCATCGCCCTCTCGATGTGGTTACACCACTACATTGTAAATCTGTACAAAATCGTCCCAACTTTTAAATGTATTCTGTTTCAGAAAGTTTCAACATTTGTCTTACCTCCCTAAAAATTTGATGTACACGTAAAATTATTATTTTGTAATCCAAGTGCCCGGTTCCTCTGCGCCTAAAGCCAATCTCTCCACTGAAATAATACACTATGCTTCCATTCAACCCGCCAATATCTTTTAGTACAGACACATTTTTGCTGCTATGTTCCATATACCAATATTTGCCTGTTCACTTGACCCACCTTAATCTCCTTATAGACTCATGTCCTCTTCATATCTTCCTTCTCGAACAGTTTCAAGTATTTTTAATAGATTAGTTACAGTGTGAAGACAGGCCCTTCGGCCCAACAAGTCCACACCGACCCACCGAAGCACAACTCACCCAGACCCATTCTCCCACATTTACCCCTTCACCTAACACTATGGGTAATTTAGCTTGACCAATTCATCTAACCTGCACATTTTTGGACTGTGGGAGGAAACCGGAGCACCCGGAGGAAACCCACGCTGAAGTTTGTATTATTCCGTAATAAAGACAGAATATTTGGCTAAAGAAATACACTGTGGCCATATTGCAAAGTAATTGACAATGAAATGATGTTACTTCATGTCTAAACTATAAATTGGAGAC
>NW_025184366.1:1212-2742 GCF_004010195.1 Chiloscyllium plagiosum | reverse complement strand
CACTCCCTCCGTACTGACCCTCTGACAATGCTGAACCCTCTCCAAACTGACCCTCTGACAATGCTGCACTCCCTCCTTACTGACCCTCCGACAATGCTGCACTCCCTCCACACTGACCCTATGACAATGCTGCACTCCCTCCGTTCTGACCCTCTGACAATGCTGCTCTCCCTCCTTACTGACCCTCTGACAATTCTGCACCCCCTCCAAACTGACCCTCTGACAATTCTGCACTCCCTCCGCACTGATCCTCTTACAATGCTGCACTCCCTCCACACTGATCCTTAGACAATGCTGCACTCCCTCCGAACTGATCCCCTGACAATTATTCACTCCCTCCGCACTGATCCTCTGACCATGCTGCAGTCCCTCCACAGTGATCCTCTGACAATGCTGCACTCCCTCCATCCTGACCCTCTGATAATGCTGCACTCCCTCCGCACTGATCCCCTGCCAATTCTCCACTGCCTCCACACTGAACCTCTGACAATGCTGCACTCCCATCACACTGACACTCTGACAATGCTGCACTCCCTCCTTATTGACCCCCTGACAATGCTGCACTCCCTCCACACTGACCCTCTGACAATGCTGCACCCCCTCCAAACTGAACCTCTGACAATGCTTCACTCCCTCCATACTGATCCTCTGACAATGCTGCACTCCCTCCACACTGATCCTCTGAAAATACTGCACTCCCTCCACACTGATCCTCTGACAATGCTGCTCTCCCTCCACACTGACCCCATGACAATGCTGCACTCCCTCCATACTGACCCTCTGACAATGCTGCACTCCCTCCGTAAAACTGACCCTCTTGAAAATGCTGCACTCCCTCCGTACTGACCCTCTGACAATGCTGCACCGCCTCCAAACTGACCCTCTGACAACGCTGCACTCCCTCCGTACTGACCCTCCGACAATGCTGCACTCCCTCCTTACTGACCCTCTGACAATTCTGCACCGCCTCCAAACTGACCCTCTGACAATTCTGCACTCCGTCCGCACTGATCCTCTGACAATGCTGCACTCCCTCCACACTGATCCTTAGACAATGCTGCACACCCTCCGAACTGATCCCCTGAAAATTATTCACTCCCTCCACACTGATCCTCTGACCATGCTGCAGTCCCTCCACAGTGATCCTCTGACAATGCTGCACTCCCTCCATCCTGACCCTCTGACAATGCTGCACTCCCTCCACACTGATCCACTAACAATGCTGCACTCCCTCCATCCTGACCTCTGATAATGCTGCACTCCCTCCGCACTGTTCCCCTGCCAATTTTCCACTGCCTCCACACTGATCCTCTGACAATGCTGCACTCCCATCACACTGACACTCTGACAATGCTGCACTCCCTCCTTATTGACCCCCTGACTTTGCTGCACTCCCTCCACACTGATCCTCTGACAATGCTGCACTCCCTCCATCCTGACCTCTGATAATGCTGCACTCCCTCCGCACTGTTCCCCTGCCAATTTTCCACTGCCTCCACACTGATCCTCTGACAATGCTGCACTCCCTCC
>NW_025184366.1:0-1145 GCF_004010195.1 Chiloscyllium plagiosum | reverse complement strand
TCCCTCCACAGTGATCCTCTGACAATGCTGCACTCCCTCCATCCTGACCCTCTGACAATGCTGCACTCCCTCCACACTGATCCACGAATAATGCTGCACTCCCTCCATCCTGACCCTCTGATAATGCTGCACTCCCTCCGCACTGTTCCCCTGCCAATTCTCCACTGCCTCCACACTGATACTCTGACAATGCTGCACTCCCATCACACTGACACTCTGACAATGCTGCACTCCCTCCTTATTGACCCCCTGACATTGCTGCACTCCCTCCACACTGATCCTCTGACAATGCTGCACTCCCTCCGTACTGATCCTCTGACAATGCTGCACTCCCTCCGTACTGACCCTCTGACAATGCTGCACCTCCTCCAAACTGACCCTCTGACAATGCTGCACTCCCTCCGTACTGACCCTCCGCCAATGCTGCACTCCCTCCTTCCTGACCCTCTGACAATTCTGCACCCGCTCCTAACTGACCCTCTGACAATGCTGCACTCCCTCCACACTGATCCTCTGACAATACTGCACTCCCTCCACACTGACCCTCTGACAATGCTGCACTCCCTCCACGCTGATCCTCTGACAATGTTGCACTCCCTCCACACTGAACCTATGAAAATGCTGCACTCCCTCCATACTGACCCTCTGACAATGCTGCACTCCCTCCGTAACTGACCCTCTGAAAAAGCTGCACCCCCTCCAAACTGACCCTCTGACAATGCTGCACTCCCTCCACACTGATCCTCTGACAATGCTGCACTCCCTCCACACTGGTCCTCTGACAATTCTGCACTCCCTCCGCACTGATCCTCTGACAATGCTGCACTCACTCCACACTGATCTTTTGACAATGCTGCACTCCCTCCGAACTAATCCCCTGACAATTCTCCACTCCCTCCACAGTGATCCTCTGACAATGCTGCACTTCCTCCATCCTGACCCTCTGACAATGCTGCATTCCCTCCACACTGATCCTCTGAAAATGCTGCACTCCCTCCATACCGATCCACTGACAATGCTGCACACACTCCGTTCTGACCCTCTGACAATGCTGCACTCACTCCGTACTGACCCTCTGACAATGCTGCACTCCCTCCGTACTGACCCTCCGTCAATGCTGCACACCCTCCTTTCTGACCCTCTGA
>NW_025184365.1:0-2742 GCF_004010195.1 Chiloscyllium plagiosum | reverse complement strand
ATTGTCGCTGTCATAAAATTGGAATATTGACATATAATGTTGACATTAAATAGGTGCTGACATTTAATACCTGAGGAAGGGCATTAACATCATTTTTTTTTCAAATAAGTGTTGGGACAGAGGAGCACAGGTGCGCTTAATTCTCCAGTCAACAACAAGGACTGCAGATGCTGGAAACCAGAGTCTATATAAAAGTGGTACGAACGTTCCAAGTCGCATTAATTCGTTCAGGAAATGTACTCACGACCTGTAGTGAATAGGAATGAGGAGAACCCTCAAATCGGGGTAGTTATACTGAAAGTTCACAAATGGTCAAATTTTTGTGTCCAATTGACAGCATGATATTTTACACATAGAATTAATTAGAAACTAAGTCTCTCAGAAGAACACAAGGGTTGGGGAATTCAGGAAATGTTGCATTTTAGAAATGGTCCTCCAAGCCACAACAAAAGCAAAATACAATGACCTCGACTTTTTTCCAGTGTCTTTCTATTTCAAGAGAAACTTGAAAATGCGATGAAAAAATATTGAATTTAACTTTGTGAAGGGGAAATGAGATGTGCTTCCAGAGTGTTTGTACTAAAGCTTTAGGAAAAGCACTGCAAACAGAACATAGGTGTCTGAAAAAAAATTCCTTCCAAGTAATATTGACTGCAGTTGCACTGTACTTTGTCAGCCATTGAATTGCTACGTGGAGACACACAAAACCGAATCAGGAATGTACCATTCGGTCTCTCTGTCCTGTTCTGGCATTGGATAATGTCTTCACTGATCGGGTTGTGGCATTTCGTTCCCCAATCTCCCCTCTACCTGCGAGCAACATTTGACTGAGCTGTTGTTTCAGATTCAACAGAGCTTAGCCTTAAGTTTAAAGAAGTAACACTGCCTGGAAAGTTGTTCGGAGCAGTGAGTTTCAAAGATCCTCGATGCGCTGACACAAAATAGAACGTTCTCATTCATTTCTAAATTGCTAACTTATTCATATTTCACTTTGTTCTCATCATCACCAAGAGTGAAACATCCTTTCAACATGCAATCAGTAAAGTCCATCTCAGCATCTTGCTTGCTTCAGTATGATTATTTCACGACCCTCTAACTTCTAACAAACTCTGACCCATTCCGTGTATAAAGCTGGAATCAAAGTTGCCAACATCCAAGTATGCACAATGACATTCAAAGTTCTTCTAGAACTCACCCTCTATTACAGTGTTTGTACAAGGAGTAGACCAGCTAAAGTATTTTAATTGAGTGAATCAAAAGAAAGATAAAATGACAAGTAGCAGATTCATAAAATTATGGATATCATTTCCTTCTTCATTCTTCCTTCTGAATTCTTTATAAGACAATACAGAAGAGGAACAGGAGAACGCTGTTGAACTCTTCCCGCCTATTTTGCTGTTCTTTAAGATCATGGCCCATCTGACATCCGTCACGTCCACTTTTATTGTCCGCTCACCATAGGCCTTGCTTCCCCCACCCTTCAGGAATCTATTTCTTTCATCCTTAAACATGGCCAAAGCCTGTGCTCCAACAGTTCTCTCGGGCAAATGATCCACAAATATCTGAGAGAAGACATTCATCCTCATCTCAGTCTTAAAACATAGAACAGAACATAAGACATTACAGCGCATTGCAGACCCTTCAGTCCTCCATGTTGCACGAACATGTGGATAAAGTTGAAGCCTATCTATCCTCACTATTCAATTTTTGGACATACGTTTATTCAATATCCATTGGAATGCGCTTACATTGGTGAGTCTACTATTCCTGCAGGCAGTGCATTCCACGCCCCTACTACTATCTGAGTAAAGAAACTGCCTCTGACATCTATATCTATCAGCCCTCAATGTAAAGCTATGCCCTCTCTTGCTGGCCATCTCCATCGAATGAGAAAAGCCACTCACTATCCACCCTATCTATCCCTCTGATTATCTTCATTGTTTCAATTAAGTCCCCTCTCAACCTTCTACTCTCTAAAGAAAAGAGCCTCAAGTCCCTCAGCATATCCTCAGAAGGCATGCCCTCCACACCAGGCAAAATTCCATTAAATCTCCTCTGAACAGTTTGCAATGCTTCCACAGCCTTCCACAATGCAGTGATCAGAACAGTGCACAGTACACCCAGTGCAGCCGTACTGGAGTTTTGTACACCTGCAGCATGACCTTGTGGCTCTGAAACTCAATCCCTTTACCGATGCAATTTTAAAAGAAAATCCGATGCATCTCGGTGGCAACTATCAGATATCTATGTATATGAAGACCGAGATCTCCCTGCTAATCTACACCACCAAGAATCTTATCAGGAGCCAAGTACCTGTAATCTTTGTTCCTGTTGCTCCCAAATACATCCTTGCGGTACACCACTGAACTCCAGGATGAGCATTTCCCATCAACCACCAGCTCTGTCTTCTCTCAGCTCGCCAAGTGTCTGATCCAATCACCGCTAAATCATCCTCAATCCTATGCCTACCGATTTTGTGCAATAGCTTAACGTGGGGAACCTTATCAAACACATTATTGAAATCCAGATAAACCACATGAACCGCTTTACCGTCATCCACCGGTTTGGTAGCCATCACGAAGAACGCAATAAGGTTTGTGAGGCATACTACAGGGTTGACTATGACAAATCAACTTCATCCTTTCTTGATGATTATAAATCATATCTCTTATAGCCGTTCCCAACATTTTACCCACAACAGAAGTAAGTTTCAATGGTCTATAATTGCCAGGGTTGTCTCTT
>NW_025184364.1:0-2742 GCF_004010195.1 Chiloscyllium plagiosum | reverse complement strand
ATTGGTGTGTGAGGACAGTGTTGCTGGTGTGTGAGGACAGTGTTGCTGGTGTGTGAGGACAGTGTTGCTGGTGTGTGAGGACAGTATTGTTGGTGTGTGAGGACAGTGTTGTTGTGTGTGAGGACAGTGTTATTGGTGTGTGAGGACAGTGTTGTTGGTGTTTGAGGACAGTGTTGGTGGGGCGTGAGGACAGCGTTATTGGTGTGTGAGGACAGTGTCGTTGGTGTGTGAGGACAGTATTGTTGGTGTGTGAGGACAGTGTTGCTGGTGTGTGAGGACAGTATTGTTGGTGTGTGAGGACAGTGTTGTTGTGTGTGAAGACAGTGTTGTTGTGTGTGAAGACAGTGTTGTTAGTGTGTGAGGATAGTGTTGTGTGTGAGGACAGTGTTGTTGTGTGTGAGGACAGTGTTATTGGTGTGTGAGGATAGTGTTGTTGGTGTGTGAGGACAGTGTTATTGGTGTGTTATGGCAGTGTTGTTGGTGTATGAGGACAGTAGTATTGGTGTGTGAGGACAGTGTTGTTGGTGTTTGAGGACAGTGTTGGTGGGGCGTGAGGACAGCGTTATTGGTGTGTGAGGACAGTGTCGTTGGTGTGTGAGGACAGTATTGTTGGTGTGTGAGGACAGTGTTGTTGGTGTGTGAGGACAGTGTTATTTTTGTGTGAGGACAGTGTTGGTGTGTGAGGACATGTTGTTGGTGTGTGAGGACCGTGTTATTGGTGTGTGAGGACCTTGTTATTGGTGTGTGAGAACAGTGTCGTTGGTGTGTGAGGACAGTGTCGTTGGTGTGTGAGGACAGTGTTATTGGTGTGTGAGGATAGTGTTGATTTTGTGTGACGACAGTGTTGTTTGTGTGAGGACAGTGTTATTGGTGTCTGAAAACAGTGTTATTGGTGTGTGAGGACAGTGTTATTGGTGTCTGAGAACAGTGTTATTGGTGCCTGAGAACAGTGTTATTGGTGTGTGAGGACAGTGTTATTGGTGTTCAATGCAAGTGTTATTCATTAAAGGATAGTGTTTTTGATGTTAAACGGCAGAGGTTTTTTTTGTGAGGTAAAAACAATGACTGTAGATGCTAGAAACCAGATTCTGGATTAGTGGTGCTGGAAGAGCACAGCAGTTCAGGCAGCATCCAAGGAGCAGCGAAATCGACGTTTTGGGCAAAAGCCCTTCATAAGGAACCCTGATGCAGGGCTTTTGCCCGAAACGTCGATTTTGCTGCTCCTTGGATGCTGCCTGAACTGCTGTGCTCTTCCAGCACCACTAATCCAGAGTTTTTTTTTGTGCTGAAGTATAGTGCCAATTATGCATTGTGCAGCATTATTGTTCTTGAAGCGAAGTGTTTTTGATATTAAAACGCAGCATTACTGCTGGCAAAGGACAATGTTACTGACCAAAAAGGGCAGTGGTATTGGTGTATAAGTTCAGTGTTATTGGTGCATAAGTTTAGTGTTATTGGTAGGTAAGAATAGTATTATTGGTGTTCAGGGAGCACCATTATTGAGAAAGGACAATGTCATTGATATGAAAGGGCAGTGTTATTGTTATTGGTGTATGAGGACAGTGTTATTGGTGTATGAGGACAATGTTGTTGGTGTGTGAGGACAGTGTTATTGGTGTGTGAGAACAGTGTTATTGGTGTGTGAGGACCGTGTTGTTACGTGAGGACAGTGTTGTTGCTGTGTGAGGACAGTGTCATCAGTGTGTGAGGACAGTTTTGTTGGTGTGTGAGGACAGTGTTGGTGTGTGAGGACAGTGTTATCAGTGTGTGAGGACAGTGTTGGTGTGTGAGGACAATGTTGTTGGTGTGTGAGGACAGTGTTGTTGGTGTGAAAGTGCAGTGGTATTGTTGGTGTGTGAGGACAGTGTTGGTGTGCTCTTCCAGCACCACAAATCCAGAATCTGGTTTCCAGCATCTACAGTCATTGTTTACCTCACAAAAAAAAACTCTGCCCTTTAACATCTAAAACACTAACCTTTAATGAACAACACTTGCTTTGAAAACCAATAACACTGCCCATTAAGAACAGAAAAAAACTGCCATTACTTACCAAAAACACAATGCTCACACACCAATAATACTGTCCTCACACACCAACACAAATACCACTGCTCCTTTCACACCAAAACGACTGTCCTCACACACCAACACTACTGTCTTCACACACCAACAATACCACTGCACTTTCACACCAACAACACTGTCCTCACACACCAACAACACTGTCCTTTACACACCAATAACGCTGTCCTCATCCACCAACAATACCACTGCACTTTCAAACCAACAACACTGTCCTCACACACCAACAACACTGTCCTTACACACCAACACTGTCCTCACACATCAACATCACTGTCTTCACAAACCAACAACTCTGTCCTCACACACGAACAATACCACTGCACTTTCACACCGATAATACTGTCCTCACACACCAATAACATTGTCTTCACACACCAATAACACTGTCCTCACACACCAACAACACTATTCTCACACACCAATAACACTGTCCTCACACACAAACACTGTTGTCACACAAAAACAACACTGTCGTCACACAAACACAACACTGTCCTCACACACGAACAACGCTGTCCTCACACACCAATAACATTGTCCTCACACACCAATAACACTGTCCTCACACACCATTAACACTGTCCTCACACACAAACAACTCTGACGTCACACAAAAACAACACTATCCTTACACACCAATAACACTGTCCTCACACA
>NW_025184363.1:0-2741 GCF_004010195.1 Chiloscyllium plagiosum | reverse complement strand
GAACTGCACACAGCTCGCTGTAAATAGACAGGAAATGCAAACAACTCACTGTAAATAGACAGGAACAACACACAGCTCACTGTAAATAGACAGGAACTGCACGCAACTCGTTGTAAGTAGACAGGAACAACACACAGCTTGCTGTAAATAGACAGGAACTGCACAAAGCTCGCTGTAAATAGACAGGAACTACACACAGCTCACTGTAAATAGATAGGAACTACACACAGCTCACTGTAAATAGACAGGAACTGTCCACAGCTCGCTGTAAATAGACAGGAAATGCACACAGCTCACAGTAAATACACAGGAACTGCACACAGCTCACTATAAAGAGACAGGAACTGCTCACAGCTCGCTGTAAGTAGACAGGAACTGTACACAGCACACTGTAAATAGACAGCAACTGTACACAGCTCGCTGTAAATAGACAGGAACTGCACACAGCTCGCTGTAAATAGACAGGAACTACATGCAGCTCGCTGTAAATAGACAAGAACTGTACACAGCACACTGTAAATAGACAGGAACTGCACACAGCTCGCTGTAAGTAGACAGGAACTGCACACAGCTAGCTGTAAGTAGACAGGAACTGCACACAGCTCGCGGTAAGTAGACAGGAACTGCACACAGCTCGCTGTAAGTAGACAGGAACCGCGCACAGCTCGCTGTAAATAGACAGGAACCGCACTCAGCTCACTGTAAATAGACAGCAACTGTACACAGCTCACTGTAAATAGACAGGAACATGTACCCAGCTCGCTGCAAATAGACAGGAACTACACACAGCTCGCTGTAAATAGACTGGAACCGCACACAGCTCGCTGCAAATAGACAGGAACTACACACAGCTCGCTGTAAATAGACAGGAACTGTACACAGCACACTGTAAATAGACAGCAACTGTACACAGCTCACTGTAAATAGACAGGAAACGCACACAGCTTACACAGCTCGGTGTAAATAGACAGGGACTGCACACAGCTCGGTGTAAATAGACAGGGACTGCACACAGCTCGGTGTAAATAGACAGGGACTGCACACAGCTCGGTGTAAATAGACAGGGACTGCACACAGCTCGGTGTAAATAGACAGGGACTGCACACAGCTCGCTGTAAATAGACAAGGACTGCACACAGCTCACTGTAAATATACAGGAACTACACACAGCTTGCTGTAAATAGACAGGGACTGCACACAGCTCGGTGTAAATAGACAGGGACTGCACACAGCTCGGTGTAAATAGACAGGGACTGCACACAGCTCGGTGTAAATAGACAGGGACTGCACACAGCTCGGTGTAAATAGACAGGGACTGCACACAGCTCGGTGTAAATAGACAGGGACTGCACACAGCTCGGTGTAAATAGACAGGGACTGCACACAGCTCGGTGTAAATAGACAGGGACTGCACACAGCTCGCTGTAAATAGACAAGGACTGCACACAGCTCACTGTAAATATACAGGAACTACACACAGCTTGCTGTAAATAGACAGGGACTGCACACAGCTCGCTGTAAATAGACAGGAACTACACACAGCACACTGTAAATAGACAGGAACTACACACAGCTCGCTGTAAATAGACAGGGACTGCACACAACTCGCTGTAATTCGACAGGGACGGCACACAGCTCGCTGTAAATAGACAGGAACTACACACAGCTCGCTGTAAATAGACAGGGACTGCACACAGCTCGCTGTAAATAGACAGGCACTGCACACAGCTCGCTGTAAATAGACAGGGACCGCACACAGCTCGCTGTAAATAGACAGGGACCGCACACAGCTCGATGTAAATAGACAGGGACTGCACACAGCTTGCTGTAAATAGACAGGGACTGCACACAGCTCGCTGTAAATAGACAGGCACTGCACACAGCTCGCTGTAAATAGACAAGGACTGCACACAGCTCACTGTAAATATACAGGAACTACACACAGCTCGCTGTAAATAGACAGGGACTGCACACAGCTCGCTGTAAATAGACAGGGACTTCACACAGCTCGCTGTAAATAGACAGGAACTGTACACAGCTCACTGTAAATAGACAGGAACTACACACAGCTCGCTATAAATAGACAGGAACTACAGAGCTCGCTTTAAATAGACAGGAACAACACACAGCTTGGTGTAAATAGACAGGAACTACACAAAGCTCACTGTAAATAGACAGCAACTGTACACAGCACGCTGTAAATAGACAGGGACTGCACACAGCTTGCTGCAAATAGACAGGAACCTCACACAGCTCGCTTAAATACACAGGAACTATACACAGCTCGCTGTAAATAGACAAGATCCACACACAGCTCGCTTTAAATAGACAGGAAGTGTACACTGTAAATAGACAGGAACTGCGCACAGCTCTCAGTAAATAGACAGGAACCGCACACAACTCGCTGTAAGTAGACAGGAACACCACACAGCTTGCTGCAAATAGACAGGAACCGCGCACAGCTCGCTGTAAATAGACAGGAACCGCACCCAGCTCACTGTAAATAGACAGCAACTGTACACAGCTCACTGTAAATAGACAGGAACATATACCCAGCTCGCTGAAAATAGACAGGAACTACACACAGCTCGCTGTAAATAGACAGCAACAGTACCCAGCTCGCTGTAAATAGGCAGGAACTGTCCACAGCTCGCTGTAAATAGACAGGAACTCCACACAGCTCGCTGTAAGTAGACAGGAACTGCACCCAGCTCACTGTAAATAGACAGCAACTGTACACA
>NW_025184362.1:0-2741 GCF_004010195.1 Chiloscyllium plagiosum | reverse complement strand
ACTAGGTATGAATGAATACCTATTTTTAAATCCACCTGAAACTTTCCAATTCATTTATCTAAATATCCTGTTAACATTGTAAATGTACTTTCATTCATCACTGCCTCAGGAAGTGAATTGCACACATAACCTATCCTCTGTTAAAAACAAGCCTCTCATGTCTTATTTTAAAGCTCTCTCTTTTCAATCGAAATATTTGCACTCACGATTTGAAGTCCCCCGACTTGTCGAAAAGACAGTTACATTTAACTCTATCCGCCCCGCCGAAGCGCCACCCACTACGGGCACTTTAGCATGGCCAATTCAAATGACCTGCACATCTTTGGACTGTGGGAGGAAACCGGAGCAAACCCACGCAGACACGGCGAGAATGTCAAAACTCCACACAATCAGTCGCCTGAGACGGGAATTGAACCCGGGTCTCTTGCGCTGTGAGGCAGCAGTGCTAACCACTGTGCCACCCACATTGTATGCTGACGCCCTGTGAAATGCACCTTATTAACGTCACTATTCCTCAAAAGCTGCTGCAGAGTAAGGTCAGTAATTAGTCTTTCTTACCACACAACACCAACTTCGGAATAACCTGCTCTCTCGTTTGTTTCACAACATACACTTCAACCCACCTGATATACACTTATGGAATTTATTTTTCACAGCATGAGCAGTCACTTAGTTACCGCAGTTTAGATACAACTTGAGACCATCCAATAAGACTGCAGTATTCACAATACTTGCGTGTGTAATTTCCAGAACACATGATGGTCAGATTTTCTGCTACCATTTTGGTTTAGATATATAAAAAAAAAAGTTTTGCTTCTCCTTGCCATCTGTAAGCTCTACATAAACTGATTCTGTGAAAGCTGACGGACATTGTCTGTGTCATTATTAATGGTGACATGGACAAGATATTCGGGGAGGCTCACCTCGACGCTGGGATGATCTGAATAAATTTCCACAATACAGGACAAACATTAATAATCTTCCCTGCTCTGTCAGGATAAGTGTCGCTGTATTCTGTCTGCTCCCTCACGCTCACTGTATACCTGATATAGCACCTACCCCCGAACAAGGCGCAAGCTCTATCTCCAAATAAGGCTCAGGCACTAAGTCTGACGATTGAATTCAACAAATTTCTTCCTCACTTTTTCTGTCATTTATGCAATGGCCTCCACACTAATAACACGACATGGACACAACACTGTGGACTGACTCACTCAGGACACCTCACCATGTCACCCACCCTGGACAAGCACTAACAGCGGGGTCACCCTCTCACACCCACAAATCATCCATCCCTTTCTCCCATTCCAGGAGAAACAGCCTGGAATAGGACAGAAGAAGGCCAACCCAAATGGTGGTGTGTCTGATCTCTGTTCCCTCTCCCCTCCCCCTCGCTGTGTGGGGAGGACCTTGGTATGAGCCGGAGAGGACCGGGACAACTTGTGTGGAGATTCTGAAACAGCCACATCCCACCAACCGAGTAAGGGCCAATGATCAGCCTAGGGCAATTCTTACTTTAAACCCACTGGCAGTTCCTGCGTCAGCTCTCTCACTCTCAAAAAAACAGATACTTCTCTGCGCACAGATACAGGCATAGAATTACCTAGAAATATCGGTAAATACCCCAATATACTAAAATGCACAATATATACAAGGAGATAAGCATACACACACATAGAAGCACACAAAGACATATACAGTCACACAAAATGGGAACAAACACAGACAGCAATACGCACGCTGGTACACAGACAGATGTAGGCAAACAAATGCTCATATAACAAGCAGATGGACACACACGCTCGGCTCATTAATACACAAATAAATCAGTCTTTGATTTCTAAGGAGATCAGGGATTCTAGGCAAAAGACAGATGAATGAGGTTGAGGAACATATAAGAAATTATTGAACGGCAGATCAGACTCGATGGGTCGAATGGCCTAATTCTGCTCCTTTTTTAATTCTCGTGTAGTGTTATGTTATCAGGCGTTCTCTTCCTGAGACAGCATCAGAGGCTGGGTTTGATAAGTATTTGATCGTAAAGAGACAGTAGGAATGTGGGACAGGTTTGGAGTGCGGAATGACTTCTGTCTTTCTGTATCTTTTTATCTGAAAAGAGGTGGTGATTTGATGTTGGGTTAACAAAGTTTAAAATATCGGGTCCCGCATTGAAATAGTATTGTGCTCTCTGTGGTGTTCTCCTTCAGGCTATCAGTATAGACTGTAAATAACTGATGCCATTGGACTCAAACCTGTGGAACTCCAGCGGATACACTTTTACAATAATGATCCATTAATCCTGACTCTCCGATTTCTGTGTGTTAACCAATCGTCATCCCATGCTAATACATTATCCGTCAGACTATGAGCTTCTGTCTTATGTAAGATTTTATGTTGTAATACCTTGTGGCAAATATCAGGAAAGCCTCGTGTCTACCAGATCCCCTTAATCAAATCCGCTTGTTACGTTCTCAGGGATATCCAGAAACACTTTGCATCAACTTAAAGGGCAAAATATAATTTCCTGTTCACAAAACCACACTGACCCAGCGTGAATCTTTTCTAAATGTCCATGCTGGCCA
The DNA here is from genome assembly GCF_004010195.1 of Chiloscyllium plagiosum. Taxonomy (NCBI): domain Eukaryota; kingdom Metazoa; phylum Chordata; class Chondrichthyes; order Orectolobiformes; family Hemiscylliidae; genus Chiloscyllium; species Chiloscyllium plagiosum. The sequence goes on along the minus strand of NW_025184362.1, from coordinate 159 downwards.
GGTTTTCTAACTAAATTAGTCCCACCTGCTTGCATTTGGTGCACATGCCTCTAAATGTTTCCCATTCATATGTTTGTCTAAATGTCTTTTCAATGTTCCGGCTGTACATGCATCTGCCACTCTTCCTCTGGCAGCTCATTCTATACCCTCACTACCCTC
>NW_025184361.1:2247-2741 GCF_004010195.1 Chiloscyllium plagiosum | reverse complement strand
GCTTAAACCCACCCGAATCACACGAGCAAATTTTCCACTCAGGCCAGTTGTGCCTCTCCAGATCAGGTGCAACCCGTCCTTCGTGTACAGGCCCCACCTTCCCCAGATGGTATCCCAATGGTCTAGGTATCTGAAGTCCTTGTTCCTGCCCCAGGCTCGCAGCCACGTGTTCTGCTGCATTCACTCACTGTTCCTCATCTCACGATCTCATGTCACCCGTAGCAAACCTGCGATCACTACTCTGTTCGTCCTGCGATTCAGCATCCAACCTAACTCTCTGTAGTCACTTTCCAGGTCCTCAATCCCTTTCCTGGCCTTGTCATTGGTGCCAATATGTACAAGGATTTCTGGTTGCTCACCCTCATCCTTCAGAATTTTATCAACCCGATCGGCGACATCCTGGACCCTGACACCGGGCAGGCAACATACCTTCCGGGAGTTCGGTGCCTGACCACAAAATCTCCTGTCAATCCGTCTAATTATTGAGTCGCATA
>NW_025184361.1:0-1465 GCF_004010195.1 Chiloscyllium plagiosum | reverse complement strand
AGTCGGCTGTTTCCTTTCTTCCTGGTGGTGGAAAATTGAATAAAGATTCGTGCATATCGTGTCTTTAAATGTGTCTCACACCTGCACACACACAACATGGGTGCTGGGGAAAAATAAGCACTACCACAGTTAGGTGTTAGTGTGGGGGTAAAAAGGGGTAGGAGTGTATAAAAAGGAAACTGCTAGCGGATCGACCGACAAGGGGAAATCCAAAGCGGCCAGATTTCTGACACTGAACCTGGCTATGTGGCTGAGAAAGTAAGAGGGGAGAATAGGACAGCAATAGGACAGGGATAGGAGGTTCAGTAGTGAGAGGAACAGACAGGAAATTCTGTGGCGTTAGTTGGACTACTGGATAGTGTTGCCTTCCGGCTGCCAAGGTCAGGGCTGTCCTTGATTGCATATACAGGATGCTTAAGGGGAGGTAGAGCAGCCATAAGTCTTGGTGCACATCGGTATCCAATGGCGTTGGGAGGTAAAGGGAGGAAGACCTAAAAAGCGAATATAGCGAATTTAGTTGTAAGCTAGAAGGCAATATGAACAGAGCAGTAATCTTCGGATTGTTGACCCTGCCACGTGCTAGTGAGGCTAGGAATAGAGAGCGAGAGCGGTTGGAAACGTTGGTTGCAGAGTTGTTGTCCAAGGAAGGGCTTCAAGTATGCGAATATTTAGGATAGTTTCTAGCGAAGGTACGAGCTTTCCAAGAAGGACCGATGGCATCTGAACTGGAGGAGCAACAATATTCTGGGCACCAAATTTGCTCGAAACATTCGAGAAGATTTAAACTGGTTTTGCATGGTGGTGGGGACTGAGCAACGGTTCAAATAATGGAGAATGTAGCGAACGCCCAGATACAGAGCACAGAGTGTCTGTGAGGAGGGAGAGGCACTTGAAAGAGAAGAGGTGCACTCAGAGGGTTTAACTGTCTCTATTTTAATGCAAGAGTGTCAAAATAAATTTTGGCGAACTTGGAACATAGATAAGTACTTGCAACATGATGTGGTATCCGTTATGAAGACTTGGATATCACAGAGAGAGGAATGGTTGTTGAATGTTCCAGGGTCTTGTGGTTTCGAAATGATGAGGGGAAAGTAAAAGACTTGGTGGAGTGGCATTGCTAGTCAGTAATACTATACATGCTCTAGAAACAGAAATCATCGAGAAGGGATTGTCACCAGAATCAGTGCCGGTGGAAATTAGGAACAGGAAAGGAACGTCACTTGATTGGGAATTTTCTATCGGCCACCAATACCAACAGAGGCACGGAGGAGCAGACTGCGAAGCAGATACTGGAAATGGGGCGAAGTAATGTGGTCAAAGCCACTAATATTGCTTTGAAGCTACTTAGTTCAAGCAGTTGGATGAAGATTTTCTCAGATGTGTCCAAGAAGGATACTTGATGCAATATATCGATTGGCTGGGTAGAGATGAGGCCAAATTGAATGTTCGTGCATGGCAATGAACC
>NW_025184360.1:0-2741 GCF_004010195.1 Chiloscyllium plagiosum | reverse complement strand
TAGGGTATTGTACGAGTCTTAGATATAGACATTCGGAATACCACTAAATGTAAAGAGAAAATATTTCGAGAAGAATTTCCAAACTTTCTCCCATTTGCAACATGTTGAAGACCAGTGTGTTACAATTGCAAGCTGATGATCGAACTGATCCATGTAATTAAATCCTTTGTTTCTGTCACTCTGCAAACCCACAAAGGATTGAAAGTGGGAAGAGTGAAAGAAAGGCAAGTTGCCAGGGTAAAGAAGGGTCAACTGCCAATGCCTCACGATGAATTCTATGTGTCAGACAAGAAGGTGCTGAGACGGGAATGAAAATCAAAAGCTTGTATTTCTGTTGTAAAAAAAATGAGTATCTTTGTTGATGACGTTGTGGGGTAGCCCATGGAACTAACTGTGTCCACAAATGTAAGTCCAAAAGAGAATGCTCCAGGAAACTGCTGCTCAAATTATAATGTTAGTTACACCTGGGTGACTAAAGTAAACACTGCTGTTCTTCATTCAAATAGTACATTAAAATCCAAGGTGATAAACAAGAAAAGTAATGAAGAGTGCACATCTGCCTTGTTGGGCAAAGTGCATTAAAAGCATGAATTGTTGTCCGGAGCAGTGGTGGTAGAAGTTGTTCAGCAATTCTTAGGAGAAACAGTTGACTTATCAATACATTTGATTGGATTCGTTTGGTAATGAGTCACTGATATGGGATTTATGACCTTTAAATGTCTTAGTTTTGTGTCCATGAAATTTACAGCAGGAATCAGTCCCCACATATGTTGATTGAAACAGACATCATTAGATCTTACACGAGAGCAGAGGACATTCACCAAGATGTTACCTGGAATGCGGAATTTTAGCTATGAGACAGACTGGACAGCGTTGGCTTGTTTTCTTAGATCATAGGATCAAATCAACAGGAGTAGGAGCTTGTTCTGCCATTCAAGAAGATCATGGCTGACTTGTGGAGTAACTGTCTTTCGCCCATATCCCTAAATACCTTTGATAAACAAAAAATGTATTTATCTTACATTTAAAGATAACAGTTGATCTGACAGTTCCAAATACTTACTATTGTTTGTGCAGAGAAATGCTTCCGAACATCTCTCCTGAATGATCTGGCCCTAATTCTCATCCCTTAATACCTTTGATAAACAAAAAATGTATTTATCTTACATTTAAAGATAACAATTGATCTGACAGTTCCAAATACTTACTATTGTTTGTGCAGAGAAGTGCTTCCGAACATCTCTCCTGAATGATCTGGCCCTAATTCTCAGACTCCTTTTAGAATCTGCAACCAGTAGAATCTGCAACCAGTTTATCTGCCCTGTCTTTCCATGTCAAGGCTTTAATCAGATATCCCCTTAATCTTCCAGATTCTAGAGAAAACAGGCCAAATGTATATAATCTCTGGTCACATCTACACTCCAGGGGAAAGTTATCATTCTTCAAAGAAGGCTGGAGGGTTACATGATGGAAGTGAATAAGATTTTGATGGGCATGAATAGGGTACAGCGGTTTCCCTTAATTGAAGGGTCAATAGGAAGGGAAATTAATTTTAGGGTGAAGAACATGAAGTTTAGAAGGAATTGGAGGAAAATTGTTTTTACACAGAAGTTGGTGGATATCTGTAATGTGGTGCTTGGAAGCGGAGTGGAGATGGGAACCTATTAAAACGTGTTGGATGAACACTTGGAATATCAAGGACGATGAGAGTTTATCGTCAAGACTAACCAGATGATTCGGATAAAGGAATTTTGTTTGAACTTCTTGCGATCAGAGATTCACCAGAGGAGTTGGCCACATTCAGTCCATTTGAATTAGTTTTTGGGCAAGGAGTGAGAGGACAGTTCAATTTGGTTCAGGAGAAATTGGAAAGTTAGAATTCAGAGACCACATATTTGAACTGTGTTAGATTTTTGGGAATGACTTAATAGAGTGGGGGAGTTGCCTGGACAGCATTTCAAAGTATCACAGTGTGCAATGAAACAGGAATCATACAAGCAATCAAAAACTGGCAATTTTGCTGTCGAGATAAGTTGTTAATGTTACTTCCAGCGATTGTTGAACCTTTTAAAGCAAGGTTTAGTGGACCTGATCAAGTCAAGGAGGTTGAGTGAGGTGAACTATTGGATAAAGACTCCAGAGTCTTTCACAGAGTGTGACATGTGAATATGCTCAAAAGGTATTTTGACCGGGGAGGAAAGCAAACGGAGGCTGTGTTATTGATTACAACATGGAGGGAAGAACCTAGTTCAGATGATTCTGAATTGTAAATTCCTCATATTAAATTGAGCAATGAGGAACTTGTAAAAACTTGGGATAAAGTATTGAGAAAAATGGAAATGACCAGAAGGAGTTATTGCTATCAAATTGAGAGATATATAGAAATAAGCTGGAAAGTACAAACCGAATTATGCATCACTTAAATAGAGGAAATGCTCTTTCGATTATGAACATCCATATAAGCATAACCCTCAAAAATTGACACAGGTTTAAAATGTGATTGGAGATGTGCTCCAAGACGGCATAATCAAACTGAGTTAAAGGTGACTGGAGCTCACCCATAGTAATGGTGCCAAAACCAAATGGTACCCAACAGTTATATGTATTGTCACAAAGGTGGTGCATTTACAAAGACTGATGCATATCCGATTGCAGATTTGGATGACTGTGTTGAAAAAGTTAGACAAGCAAATAATATTTCGAAGTTAGATTTGCTCAGAGGATACTGGCGAGTACGTTTG
>NW_025184359.1:0-2741 GCF_004010195.1 Chiloscyllium plagiosum | reverse complement strand
AAGGAACACAATCCCACCTTTTTCTCATTGATATGGAATCCAATGCTACCTTTTAGCTCATTGATAAGGAACACAATCTCACCTTTATGTCATTGATAATGATCATAGTCCCACCTTTTTCTCATTGATAAGGAACACAATCCCATCTTTTTCTCATTGATAAGGAACACAATCCACCCTTTTTCTCATTGATAAGGATCAGAATCCCTCCTTTTTCACATTGATAAAGAACACTGTCCCGCCTTTTTCTCATTGATATGTAATGCAGTCCCACCTTTTTTTCATTGATAAGGGACACAATCCCACCTTTTTCTCATTGATAAAGAACACAGTCCCACCTTTTTCTCATTGATAAGGAACACAGTCCCAAATATTTCTCATTGCTCCGGAACACCATCCCACCTTTTTCTCATTGTTATGGATCATAATCCACCATCTTTCTCATTGATAAGGCACACAATTCCACATTTTTCTCATTCATACGGAACACAATCCACCCTTTCTCCCATTGATAAGGAACACAATCCCACCTGTTTCTCATTGATATGGAACCCAATCCTACCTTTTTCTCCTTGATAAGGAACACAATCTCACAATTATTTCATTGATAATGATCTCAGTCCCACCTTTTTCTCATTGATAAGGAACACAATTCCACCTTTTTCTCATTGATAAGGAACACAATCCACCCTTATTCTTATTTATATGGAACACAATCAACCATTTATCTCATTGATAAGGAACACAATCCCACCTTTTTCTCATTGGTATGGAACAGAATGCCACCATTTTTTCATTGATAAGGATCACAATCCTTCCTATTTCTCATTGATAAGTAACACAGTCCCACCTTTTTCTCATTGATAAGGGACACAATCCCACCTTTTCTCATTGATATGGAACCCAATCCTACCTTTTTCTTATTGATACGGAACATAATCCCATTTTTTCTCATTGATAAGCAATACAATTCCACCTTGTTCTCATTGATAAAGAACACAGTCCCAACTTTTTTCTCATTGATAAAGAACACAATCCCACCTTTTTCTCTTTGATACGGAACACAGTCCCACCTTTTCCACATTGACAAGCTATACAGTCCCACCTTTTTCTCATTGATAAGGAACAAACTCCGACCTTTTACTCATTGATAAAGAACATAGTCCCATCTTTTTCTCATTGATAAATAACACAATTCCACCTTTTTCTCATTGATATGGAACACAGTCCGAACGTTTTTCTCATTGATAACGAATACAATCCCACCTCTTTCTCTTTGATACGGAACACAGTCCCACCTTTTTCGCATTGTTACAGAACACATTCCCACCTTTTCCACATTGACAAGCTACACAGTCCCACCTGTTTCTCATTGATAAGGAAAAAACTCCCACCTTTTACTCATTGATAAAGAACACAGTCCCATCATTTTCTCATTGATAAATAACACAATTCCACCTTTTTCTCATTGACATGGAACACTGTCGACTCTTTCACTCATTGATAATGATCACAGTCCCACCTTTTTCTCATTGATCAGGAACACAATCCCACCTTTATCTCATTGATACGGAACACAATCCCACCTTTTTCTCATTGATAAGGAACACAATTACACATTTTTCTCATTGATAAAGAACACAGTCCTAACTTTTTTCTTATTGATAAAGAACACAATCACAATCATACAGAACACAGTCCCACCTTTTTCTAATTGATACGAAACACAATACCACTTTTTTCTCATTGATAAGGAACATAGGCCCGCTTTTTCTCACTGATAAACAACACAATCCCCCTTTTTCTCATTGATAAAGAACAAAGTCCGAACTTTTTTTCTCATTGATAAAGAACACAATTCCAACTTTTTCTCATTGATAGGGAACTCAGTTGCATCTTTCTCTCATTGATAAGGAACACAGTCCCACCCTTTTCTCAATGATAAGGAACACAATCCCACTTTTTTATCATTGATACGGAACACATTCCCACCATTTTCTCATTGATAAGGAACACAGTCCCACCCTTTTCCCATTGATAAGGAACACAATCCCACCTTTTTCTCATTGATAACGAACACGGTCCCAAATTTTTCTCATTTATACGGAACACAATCTCATCTTTTTCTTATTGATAAGGAACAGAAACGAACATTTTTCTCATTGATAAGGAACACAATCCCACCTTTTTCTCCTTCATACGGAACACAATCCCCCCTTTTTCACATTGATAAGGAACACAATCCTCCTATTTTCTCATTGATAATGAACACAATCCCACCTTTTTCTCATTGATAAGGAACACAATCCCACCTTTTTCTCCTTCATAAGGAACACAATCCCCCCTTTTTCTCATTGATAAGGAACACAATCCTCCTATTTTCTCATTGATAATGAACACAATCCACTCTTTTTCTCATTGATAATGAACACAATCCACCCTTTTTCTCATTGATAAAGAACACAATCCCACCTTTTTCTCATTGATAAGGAACACAATCCCACCTTTTTCTCATTGATAAGGGACACAATCCCACCTTTTTCTCATTGATATGGAATCCAATACCACCTTTTACTCATTGATAAGCAACACAATCCCACCTTTATCTCATTGATAAGGAACACAATCCACCCTTTTTCTCACTGATACGGAACTCAATCCACCCTTTCTCCCATTGATATGGAACACAATCCCACCTTTTTCTCATTGGTATGGAATATAATGCCACCATATTCTCATTG
>NW_025184358.1:2381-2741 GCF_004010195.1 Chiloscyllium plagiosum | reverse complement strand
ATTCACCAGGACTATACCCCAATATTAAATCCGGACTACACCCCCGACATTCACCCGGACTACACCCCCACATTCACCCGGACTACACCTCCACATGCACCTGGATTATACTCCAATATTAAACCTGGACGACATCCCCACATTCAGCTGGACTGTACCCCAATATTAAACCTGGACTACACCCCCACATTCACCCGGACTATATCCCAATATTAAACCCGGACTACACCCCAACATTCACCCAGACGATACCCCCACATTCACCCAGACGATACACCAATATTAAACCTGGACTACAAACCCACATTCACTTGGACTGTAACCCAATAATACACCTGGACTACACCCCCACATTCACCC
>NW_025184358.1:0-1197 GCF_004010195.1 Chiloscyllium plagiosum | reverse complement strand
AGACTATACCCCAATATTAAACCTGGACTACACCCCCACATTCACCCGGACTATACCCCAATATTAAACCCGGACTACACACCCATATTCACCCAGATTATACCCCAATATTAAACCTGGACTGAACCCCAATGTTAATCCTGGACTACACCCCGACATTCACTTAGACTATACCCCAATATTAAACCTGGACTACACCCCCACATTCACCCGGACTATACCCCAATATTAAACCCGGACTACACACCCATATTCACCCAGATTATACCCCAATATTAAACCTGGACTGAACCCCAATGTTAATCCTGGACTACACCCCGACATTCACTCGGACTATACCCCAATATTAAACCTGGACTACACCCCCACATTCACCCTGACTACACCCCCACTACACCACCACATTAACCCGGACTATACCCCAATATTAAACCTGGACTACACCCCCACATTTACCGGGACTACACACCCGCATTCACCTGGACTATACCCTAATATTAAACCCGGACTACACCCCGACATTCACCAGGACTATATCCCAATATTAAGCCTAGACTACACCCCAACATTCACCTGGACAATACCCCAATATTAAACCCAGACTACACCCCCACATTCACTTGGACTATACCCCAATATTAAACCTGGACTACACCCCAACATTCACCCAGATTATACCCCAATTTTAAACCTGGCGACACCCCCGCTTTCACCCAGACTATACCCCAATATTAAACCTGGACTACACCCCCACATTCACCCGGACTATACCCCAATATTAAACCCGGACTACACACCCATATTCACCCAGATTATACCCCAATATTAAACCTGGACTGAACCCCAATGTTAATCCTGGACTACACCCCGACATTCACTTAGACTATACCCCAATATTAAACCTGGACTTCGCCCCAACATTCACCTGGACTATACCCCAGTATTAAACCTGGACTACACACCGACATTCATCCAGACTATACCGCAATAATACACCTGGACTACACCCCCGCTTTCACCCAGACTATACCCCAATATTAACGGACTACACCCCCACATTCATCCAGATTATACCCCAATATTAAACGTAGACTGAACCCCAATATTAAACCTGGACTCACCCCCACATTCACCCGGACCCTACCCCAATATTAAACCCAGACTACACCCCCACATTCACTCGGACTATACCCCAAT
>NW_025184357.1:1451-2741 GCF_004010195.1 Chiloscyllium plagiosum | reverse complement strand
GCTGTTAGGTTTAAAGGTCGCGTATGGTAGTTGCTCGTGTCTTTGGTTCCGGATTTTGAATTCGGTTGGTTTAAGCAGTGTTTTTGTGCATAAAAATTCTTTCAGTCACTAAGAGTTCTCTGGGTGTGGAGGAAGTGAAGTTGGGGGTTTTACAATAGGTAATGAAGACAAGGCTGTAGGAATTGACAGACAAGCTGGTGTTGGTGTTGCATTTGTCTGTGGGAAAACGAGAGATAATTAAGTGCTATAGATCGGCAATTACATTTGGTGGAACCGTCATCAGACTATTTGGAAATGGCGAGAATTCAATTTCAAATGAGGGACTTTGAACATGAGAAGGAATTGAAACAGTTTGAATTATGATGAATAGTAGAAATAAAAAAAAGGAAATGAAGAAGAAACAGAGAAAAAGGACAGAAGAAAAGCAGAGAATTCCAACTTAAGCAGTTAGCAATTAGAGAGTAAAGTTGATATAGAAGGCGGAGATGAAGGTAGACGGTCGGCGAGATGAGGAGGATAGTGCAGTTGAGCAACCCTATAGTAGCCAATGGCCTGATGGGGTTCTGTTTAAATACATCCAGGCATTCTCTACATTTGATGAGAAGGATGGGGATGCCTTTTGAATTTCATTTGAGAAAGTGGCTAAACCAATGCAGTGGCCAGTAGCCATGTGGATTTAGTTGATCCAAACAGAGCTGGTAGGTATTTGCATCCCTATCGGAGGAGGTATCTGGGGAGTATGAGGTGGTGCAGAAAGCCATCTGAAGTGCATATGAGCTTGGGCCAGAATCCGACAGACAGCATTTCAGGAATCTAAAAAAGGAGTAGCTGCTTAAACGCACATTGAGTTTGAAAGGATCAAACAAAGTAATTTTGAAAGGTGGGTAAGGGTATTAAAACAGAGCAAACCTATGACCCTCTTAAAGAGATTCTAATTTTGGAGAAGTTCAACAATTCACTTCCTGCAGTCGTGAGAACTCGTGTGGAAGAGCAGAGAGAAACAATGGCAAGATTAGAAGCTGAAATGGTTCATGATGATGATTGAGTTCAGAAATCAAAGTTTGGTTGCTGTGAGAGATTGAGAAGAATGTGCGAGATCTTATTGTTTGTGTAAGTGTTCCAACATATAAGCTATCCCAAAATGTTCTTTTATTGATTGTATTTTAACTAAAGCATTTGAATAGATTATATTTTGCTTAATGTCGAGTGGTTTGACCAGTCACAACATATCGGTAAGGCACACTTCCCATCTATATTCAAAATAAGGAAAGGTTTGGGTCTAAGTGGCCT
>NW_025184357.1:0-1305 GCF_004010195.1 Chiloscyllium plagiosum | reverse complement strand
ATCTGGGTGTGTAACATGAACACCAAATGGAGCAGAGGCTGCAGAGAGGGGAAGCTCTGAAACCACGCAGTGAGTGTCTGTGGTGAAAGGGATCTGCTGTATCCACATCGGGTTATCCAGGAACAGCGTCCCAAGCTTCACTTAACCCAGGAGCAGAGTGTGAGGGGACCCTGACTGAACAAGGAGCTGGTCACAGAGCGGTGTCACCTCCTTCAAAACGACCTGCAGCTTCACACCAGGGGAAGGGTAGTGCTGTCAGTGGCTGTGAGGGTCACTGTTTCATTCAGCTTCTATGATCTATAACTTTCCAGGCAGGACTGGGTGACATATCCATCATTTCCCAGTATCTCAACATCAATGTCACCATTCGGTGATGGAGGATATATGTGGTGGATGTGTTAAATAGATTGTTTCTCCCACAGCAGGGAGCTGCCGGGTGTATCCAGTATAGTCGGATTCCCGATGGTGTACATGGCATCTGCAGAGTCCCCATGTCAATGGGGAGAGGTAGAGGAACTGTAGGAGCTCTCTCTCTATTAATGTTACGGTGTACCCATGCACAGTACATCATGTTGGTGAATACCCACTGTCCTGGCAGCAGTCACGGCCTCTTCATTCAGAAGCAGTCAACCATTCCCATCGTCATCGGGTCTCCACGTAGAAAGAAATGAATATATTTTGAATAAAGGCCGTCCCTTTGATGCACGTTTCAAAAACCATCCCCACCACCAATCAACCATATCAAAGTATTCCATGTGTACGGAGAGCAATGGGGTCACTTGGAGTGTCTGGGAGCTGACGATCAGGGATGGAGCAAAAACTCCCATGTCTGAGCGGATCTGAGTGAACCCCCCAGTACACAGTGTCATTACGTCCTGTAATTCCTCTACATTTCAGTAACTTACTGCCTTCCATTATTCCTGTAAATGGAATGACAGGGTATATCATGTTAAATTACATCTGCCAAACTATTATTTCTTGTCTTTACCTCTCTGAATCTATTTGCAGACTCTCCACCCTCTCTTAATAATTTAATCTCTTGCTTATCACAGCGACATAACAATTATTTGAAGAGGTGACAAGTAGGTTAGACCAGGGAAACCCAGTGGATGTGGTCAACCTAGACTTCCAAAAGGCCTTTGATAAGGTGCCACACGGGAGGCTGCTGTGTATGGTGAGGGCCCATGGTGTTCGAGGTGAGCTACTGGTATGGATTGAGGATTGGCTGTCTGACAGAAGGCACAGAGTTGGGATAAAAGGTTCTTTTTCAGCATGGCAGCCGGTGACAAGTAGTGTCCCGCAGGG
>NW_025184356.1:0-2741 GCF_004010195.1 Chiloscyllium plagiosum | reverse complement strand
CTCGATGGAACTCTCAATGAAAGGATAATTGAGGCACAAGCCTATACCAGTCGCCTTCCAATAATATATTGTTGCAAGATACAGTAGCCTCGAGACACCTAACTCCCCTCAGAACTTAATATTGCCTTCCACAATTTCATAGCATGAACATATTTTTCCGTCACTCATACTTAGACTTATAAGTGCACGACCTGTCAGCAGGGAGCTTGCTTTCAGCACAAGCAACGCGTTGTCATCCCCATATTGTCGTCACTACCATAAATCCCGCTACTTAATCTCAGCATAACTAACCACAACCCCATTGACTGCCTACAACTTTCGCAGTCTGTGATCGCTCTTTCCATCCTTCCCACCCAACCCTGTCATCAGCATAAGTGCCATCTTTTCGAAGCAGCTATCATTTCAGAGAATGTTAACTGACCACGAACCATGAGGTTTAGTTTCTCCCCACAGATGCAGCTAAATCTGCTGATTTTCTCTCATAATTCCACGCTTGAGTGTGATTCTGTTCTTTCAGCTCTGTAGTTCTTTGTTTTCAAGTCCCTTACAAATATAAGAGGTATCTTCATCTTACCAATTGCTGCAGTTAAACAACACACCTCAGGGAATCTCCTCAGTTTCACTTTTAAGAAAGTGGAGGTTATGTTGCCTGTAAAGGACTTTATTTCGGTCATAGCTGGACTACTGGCAATAGTTACGTTCCTCATATGATAGAAATTTTGTGGTTGAATTGCAGGGGATGAGATCAGTGAAGATGTTGGAATTGTACATTTCAGCCATGAAGAGAACGTTTCATTGTGGAGCAGAAAGTATTGTGGGATAATGGTTTGTTAGATTAGATTCCCTACACTGTGGAAACAGGCCATTCGGCTCAATATGTCCACACCAACCCTCCGAAGAGTAACTCACCCAGACCCATTTCCCTTTGACAAATGCACATCTGGGTAATTTCGCTTGGCCAGTTCACCAGGCATGCATACTCTTGGAGGAAAACCATGCAGACACGGGGAATTTGCAAACCACCACACAGACAGTCCACCGAGACTGGAATAGAACGTGGGTTTCTCGCATTGAGAGGCAGCAGTGCTAACCACTGCACCACCGTGCCGCCGCATTGCTGTAGGCATTTACAGGATAGATAAAGAAAAAGTGTTCTTCTTTCTTGGAAAATCAAAACCAAGGAGGTGAGTGTCAGTTAAAATGCCATGCAGGGTGTTCAGCATAATGTTTTCATCAAGAGCTTGGTGGAGGTCTGGAAAACAAGCCATGCGATGGTGATTGAGGCGACAAGTCTCGAAACCTTTCGAAAGTATTTAGATGAGTACTTCAAATTTCATAATAATCAAGGCGATAAACCTCGCACTGGAAAGTTAGTCTTGTGCAGTTAATGGTGTCACTTTGCTGACACGGTCTTGACACTCTGAAGGGTACACTACTGCATGCATCCATGATTAGATGATTCATAATGTCAGACGTGCGGATGCTGCCTGATGATAATACAGTTTTAAGAACAAATTCCATCTTTTGTGATAATGCTCTGCTTACATGCAGAACAAAATGCAGGCAATTAGCCAGAAATAAAAACGCAATAAAAACTCTTTAAAACCTCTAAAGCTGCGAAACATTGTTATGGTTTAACATAAAGATTGCAAACGTCACATCTTCCCATAGCTCATGTCATCAAATGGAGTTTCCTACGTCAAAGATTAGAAATTGCAGATGTTGGTGTTCGGATGTAACCGGTATTTTTAAACCATAGCCACTGGAGTGACATTAGATTATTTTTACACACACACACACACACATATGCCTAATAATCTGCATGTTCGATGGTTCGGTTTATGTGGTGACTTGTTCATCTACTGAAGGAGAAGATGGTTCCATACTAGATGACATGTAATTAATGCGTCCTTCACCAAAACAGGAAGTAAACAGTCTTTCCCTTGATATTAATATCCCCTTCCACGTTCATCTGCCCCCCATCTCTCCCCGCCCAGCCACACGACCTTTTTCAGTTTTAGCTGTCTTATTTACCAACAAAGCTAATCCAATTTTTGAGCAATGCACCCCAAACCGATATATCTTGACATTGTGAATGCACATATAACTAAATATATCGTCTTCTGAGGTTGTCAGATTCAAGCAATCTTCCAGGCATGAATTCCTCATTCCTATCAATCGATCTTTTTATCATCTCTTCGCATCTGAACTTACTGAAACTTCGTTTCTCTTGACATCATCATCTATTTATCTATACACCAAATGTAAAATCCCTCCTGTCTCAAACATCTATTTCTCTCATCACTACGTAGTTCTCAGTAATCTCTACCATCGGTCTCCTCTGCACTCTTCCTCTTCCCTCCCCTGGAGGGTGGTGGCCCTCAGGTTCAACCAAAATCACTCGCCTTTGTCTCATGCGAAAGCAGTTAGATGGATTGGTATGAATGAAATGATGTCACAATTTATCTCAAACCAGTAATCGCCCTTGTCTACAATTTTTTTTAAAATGATTATTCATGTTTTCAAAGTTCATCCAAATACATATGACAGAGAGAGAGTCACCCAAAGCAATTAAATATCCAAATGGGTGCATTTGCGTGATGAACAATAATTTAAAAACGAGAGAGTCCAGTTGTTAATCGTCACTTTTAGCTTTCAATGTGAATTTGATTTATTTAAATAGGCAGGCATATATTTTTTTAGGTCATAGGTCAACTCTGTGGGTCGCATGTTGATTCACG
>NW_025184355.1:0-2741 GCF_004010195.1 Chiloscyllium plagiosum | reverse complement strand
ACCTCAAGACCTGAGTTTGAGATTAGTTTTTTTCTTTATCTCCTTATCTGAGAAAGGATATAACTATATTGGAAGCAGTTTGCAGATGTTTCACTGCTCGTATTCCAGGGATGATGAGCTTATATTATGGACGCTTTAACAGGTTACTCGTGGAATGAGAGGTGATCTTATTGAAGCATACAAAACCTAGAGGAGAGTGGATCAGATAGATACACACTGGGTATAGTCCAAATTTCTTGTCATTTTTATAGAATCTCTACAGTGTGGAAGCAGGACATTCCGACAATCAAGTCCACACTGACACTCTAAACAGCACCCCCGGACCTGCCCCTATCCTTGTAACCCTGCATTTTCCATGACTAACCTACCTAACCTACACATCCCTGGGTACTATGGGCAATTTATCATGGCTAATCCACTCTAAGTTGCATATCGTTGGACTGTGGGAGGAAATTGGAGCATTGTGAGGAAACCCACACAGATACCTGCATAGAGAATGTTCAAACTCCACACAGAGTGTCGTCCGAGGTTGGAATTGAACCCAGCTCCTTGGTGATGGGAGGTAGTAGTGCTAAACACAGATGCAGCATGCACATCAGTTAGTTCTATTAGTTACTTGTGGCTGACTAAAGAAATCTGCCTGACTTGTTCCTATCACTGAACCTGACTCAGTCTGAGACATTTATCATTGGCCACATCACCAACCTGGTAACATTTAAAATTTGTTGGGAGCAGTGGAGGAGTGGGACTAAAAAAGGAAACAGTGACACTCTCCAACCTCAGTTAGAGCAGGAATGAAGAGAAATTCACAAAGTGGGAATTCATTCAAATGGGAATTCTCTTTCCTAGAAGTTTGTGATTGTTGCATCTTATATTATATCGAGGCTGGCTTCGTCTGATTGTCCATAGATAGGTGAATCAAGGATAATGGTGAGAGACAAGTCAAGTGCAGCTGGGATCACAATGAGATGAGCCATGACTCATTGACTGGTGGAGTAACGTCAATGGGCGAAATGGTCCTCTCGTGTCCCTCAGCCCTATGTTCTGATGTTCCATTCAGCCCTCCAGACCTACTACGTGCTGGCAGATCGTGGCCACTCCGATGGTTTGGTGTAGTTTGGGAAATGTACTTAAGAAATCCTGGCAAGGTCAGGAAGTGAACCCCTATCCCCAATCCCTCTTTCCAGGTTTCCCCTCTCTGTAACATCTGCTCCAGATATGTGTCTTGTTACAGACCCAGATACGCTGGGAATACAGCCACCATACCCCACCCAGAGTTAACTCAAATAGATTCTCTGCTCTCCCTGAATGCAACATTGTACAAAACAACTTCCAGGAAAATAATCAATTACTTTCCAAAAGCATAACATGTGAAATGAATAAATAGGAACAGGAGTAGGTCATTCCGCCCCTCAAGCTCGCCCTGTCATATAATAAGAACATGGCTCATCTACTCCAGGGCTCAACTCCACTTTCTTGCCGCCTCCGTGTATCCCTCCATAACTCTTTGGGTTATGGAATTCCGGACCTTCACTAAATTCTGAGAGAAGACACCACTCTGTCTCTCAGATTGAAATCGATGTTCCATATTCGGTATCTATATCCTCGAGTTTGGGACTACACTCAGGAGTGGAAACAACTTGTCAATATCTACCTTCTCAAGCCCCTTCTGTGTCTTGTATTTTTCAACAATATCACTCTCATTCATTTAAACCCCAATGAATAATCGCCTCACCAACTTAGAGGTTCTCAATAATTCAACCCTTTCAGCCCAGGAAGCCGCCTAATGAACCAAATTACTTGCTACATCAGCATGCTGACTTTATGTTTCATACACAGGAACACTCCAATCCCTTTGTACTGCTCCTTTTTTGGAAGTCCCCTCCATTAAATAACAACCTGCCTTTTGATTCTCAGAGTCATCCACAATGTATATTGCACTCAGCTCCCTCCACCAGGCTATCAGTATAGATTGTGAATAACTGATGCCTTTCGACTGATATTTGTGGTACTCCAGCAGATGCACCTTGATCATGAAGATCCATTAATCCTAATTCTCCGAGTTCTATGTGTTAACCAATCATCATCCCATGTTACTACATTATCCGTCATCCTACGAACGTCTGTCTTGTGTAAGAACTTATATTTTGTAATACCTATTGGAAAATCTCTGGAAGGCCTGATGTCTAGCAAACCCCTTTTGTCAAGTCCGCTTGTTACATTTTCAGGCAGCTCCAGAAATACTTTGCATGATTTTACAGGGCAGAATATAATTTCCCTTTCACAAACTCACATTACTCTGTGTGAAGCTTTTCTGAATGGCCATGCTGGCCAGGTTTTCCAAATTAAGCTCGTCCAATCTGCTTTCATTTTACCCATAGACCTCGAAATGTTTCCCATTCATATGTTTGTCCAAATGTGTTTTAAATGTTTTAGCTGTACACGCATCTACAACTCTTGCTCTGGCACCTCATTCTATACGCACACCACCCACGGTGTAAAATTGTTGCTGCTTGGTTCCTTTTAAATCTTCCCTCTTTCATCTTAAAACTATGCCTTCAATGTCTGAACTCCCCAATCCCGTGGAAAAAAACCTTGGCTATTCACCCTATCCATACCTCTCATGGTTTTATAAACTTCTATAATGTCAACCCTCAACCTTCTACACTCCATCTGACACTAACTTCAAGAACAAGCATTTAAAGATGAGCACTGCAAAGTTGAAACTATATTAAACATGA
>NW_025184354.1:0-2741 GCF_004010195.1 Chiloscyllium plagiosum | reverse complement strand
TGTGCTCTTCCAGCACCACTGATCCAGAATCCCCCACAGCGTCGCCGTCTCTGTGCCTCCCAGTATGACTAGGCCTCGATCTTCAGTTCTGATTTATTTCCTCACACTTTGGTGCCTCTAACTCCCCGGTGTGAGTGAGCCTCAAGCTCCATCTCAAAATTTCTCCATCACTCGGCCACTCCCTCTGTGACTCTGTGCTGATTTTCTGCCTCCTGCTCTGCTGATTTATATTCCCTTGCTCTGTGTTGCTCGTTCTCGGGTTCTCTCCCTTTGTGACTCCCAGGTAATTGTACTCCTCAAACCTGAGCTGAGATTTATAATATCCCATTCGGCACTGCTCCCTCACAGGATTGCTGTTGTGCCTGGAAGACAGTGAAAAAGAGGAGGATTAGAAGGGTCAGAGGGTGTTACAGTAATTGAGCGAGCTGTCGGGGATGAAACAGGTTATCTGGAGAAGTAGGCAGACGTGCAGTGCTTAAAGCAGGTTACTGGAAGATACAGGGAATTTTGCAGGAGCTGAATAAGGCAAAGGAAAAAGAAAGTTGATGGTTTGTTTTGGACGGAGTTTTGTTGAGTCTAAAGGGCTTTTTTGTGAACTGCTTAGAGAGATAGAAAGACTTCAACGAATGCAAATTGACAGCCAGGAAGCATTTTCAGGTACTGAAATCTTCTGGACGTTACAGAGATAGAAGACTTATAATAACTGGGGGGATATAGATCATTGGAGCACTGGTGGTATTCAAGGACCCTCAGGATATGAGGAGGTGCAGAGAATGGGAGCATTCCGAAAAGGTGGGATTCTAGGGACTGGACGAGGTGAGGTGGATAAGGAGGGTGAAAAGTGCGAATTAAACACATCCAGCCACTGTAATTCATAGAGGGGAACCTTTGTTGTAATTTGTAACAGTGATATGGAGGGATACCGATACTGAGAGGTTACAAATTTAAAAAGGAAGAGTTGAATGGTGATCAGAAGTTTAAACAGGAATAAAAACAATTTGCAAGATCAACAGCGCAGATGGGAATGGAGGGGGTGAGATATTGTGAGGAACTATAAGAGTTGTACGTAGAGGAGTATGTCATCCATAAAGGGAGAGCTGAATTGTCTGTACGCAGTTACAGTGGCACATGAGGGATATGTTACAGACATGAGGAGTTTTGGGGCGCCTGCTGGAGGGTACACAGATAACAACAGTTCTAACGGCTGGTGCAGTCACTCAAGAAGGCAGCTCACCACCATCTTCTCAGTGACAACTCAAAATTATTTTAAAAAATGATGACTCAGCCAACAATGCACATGTCCATGAATGAATGAAGGAAGGAATTTGTAGAAAAATCAATAAGCAGTACTGAGGTCACTCAGGAAGGCGCTTTCAGCAGCCCTTCACAAACCCGGAACTACTATTCCCTGGAAGGACAGGAGCTACAGGTGCACGGGAACACTAGAATTTCCAAGGAGCCCTCCAAATCACGTTCCATCCTCCCAGCAACGTGTCTGTCCTTACACCCAAAAACTGCAATGGGTCAGGAAGACAGCTGACCACCACCTTCTCCAGGGAATGATGGATGGGAAGGTAATGATGGCCGAGCAAGTGATGACCACGGTACATCATTGAATTTAAAAAAGGGAAATTCACAGACTGTTCATGTTCTCTTTGCTTCCTCCATACAACCCACATTCCCAGCTAATTTTGTGTCACCAACAAATGTGGAGCATTAGATTTTGTCCAACCATCAAACACATCATATCCATTTAAACTTAGTTGGATGTTAAGCACTAATCCATTTTCTTCCACTTAATTTTCTGTCCATTAAATAATTCCCAATCCATGCCAGTACATTCCCTCCAATCCAACATGTGCCAGTATTGCTTATCTTGTTAAAAGGTTTGTGAAAATCCCAATAGACCATTCCTCACTTTTATCTACTCTGCTGTCTACAGCCAGAGAGGAAAACAAAGCCAGCAGTGATTATGCAATGACATCTCGCTTTCAGAACAACACGCTGGCACTGTCAGAAGATAGAGAGCAGGTATAAAGGGAGTCAGCCAGTGACAAGTGGAGTTCCACAGGGGTAAACTGTGGGACCACACTGAACGTGCTGTGCATTAACAGTCTGGACAAAGGATGTGAGGGGGTACGGAAAACAAATTTCCCAGAAAGATCCCAGAGATGAAATGCTTGTCACATGAGGAGCAGTTGGAGATTCTGGGTCTACACTCGATGAAGTTTAGGCAGCGGTGGTAGAATCTGATTCAAACGTACAGAATACCGAGGGACCTGGATAGAGTGGACGTGGGGAAGATGGTTCCATGATTAGGAGAGGCTCGGGCCCAAAGAAAGAGTTTCAGAGTGAAGGGACACCCCTTTAGAATGGACGTGGAGCAATTTATTCAGCCAGAGGGCAATAATCTGGGGAGCTCACTGCCTACGGGGGGCTGTGGATCAGAAGTAATCCAGTGTACTAACTCAGAGATAGATAGGTTCTCGTCAGGGATGTTGTGTTGCAAAAGAACAGCATCACAGGCAGCATCCGAGGAACAGGAGAATCGACATTTCTGGCAAAAGCCCTTCATCAGGAAAGGACTGATGAAGGGATTTTGCCCGAAACATTGATTCTCCTTCTCCGAGGATGCTTTCTGACCTGCTGTCCTTTTCCAGCACCACACTCTGAACTCTAACCTCCAGCATCTGCAGCCCTCACTTTCGCCTGATAGATGGGTTCTTAATGAATAAGGGGAT
>NW_025184353.1:0-2741 GCF_004010195.1 Chiloscyllium plagiosum | reverse complement strand
ACAAAGGGGAAAGTTTGAAAATGCTATGAGAAGCAAGTTTTTTTTCCCCTGTTCCAGACAGAATGTGAAAATGGTCTGTTAGATGAGATTGTAGGAGAAGATACAGAAGCAACAATTAAGAGGTATCTTGAAACATAGATGTCGAAGGAGTGAATGGATAGATAGAGAAATTTTCACAGCTGGTAAAAGACATCATGTGCCATTGCAGGCTTGATAGGCCGAAGACCCTGTTCCTATGTCGTATTGTTTTTAAGACGAGATTTCAGCAAGGTCATGGCCAATTGCTGACTGAATTATTACAGATGATCAACAGTCACATTAATGTCGATCTTACCTCATCATTTTGCCGTTTCATGTTGTCCCGATTCCCGATTTCCGATGCCCATATCATTCGAAGCAAACACTCAGAAATAGAGTGTGGCTACACGTTCTTCATTTTTATTCTTGGCACCAGAGGGTGAGTGAACGATCGTCCATGTGCACAGAGACATGATTTTTCGGTTTTCTCTTGAACAGCAGATTATTCAGGAATGATATAGTCATATTCAAGGAGCTGCATCCAAGTAGGGCAAGAACTATATTGATTGGATGACTGTTACAATCAGCAAGCATCAACAGTAAAGATTAAGCTATCTAGCGTTATACATTGAATGTTCTTAATCTTGTTACCTGGCTTCACATAATTAATGCTTTTCAAATTGTTAACTGGTTTCACATACTGAATGCATTTACGCCTTTTAAATGGCATTATTTAATGATGTTTTTCCCCTTGTTAACTGGTTTATCATGATGAGTTCTTTTCCACCTCGTTGACCAGTACCCTTGCCTCCAGCACATCATTGTTTACCTCAGGTTCTTACATGGTCAAAGTCATGCTTGCTTAGCCTTTGTCTCACAAAACTCAAAACGCTTTCCCTATCTGCTCATACCTTATATACCTTTTCATACACTCCTTTAATCATTTCATGATAATCACCTTGATGGCATTACTAGTTATTATGAGAATCTGGCAGCCAACATTTAAGCAAGTTATTGACACACAGCGCGCAATGATTATAACAACAACATTCATTCGTCCGTTACTTTGAATCGAATTTGAAGACTTCTCCTATGTGGGAACAACATTCACCACATTCACCAAGTTATTAATTCCACAGTCCTTAATGACCACTCCAATCTTCTCTAAGTCAAGAGAAAACAAACCATTTCTCTCAACCCTGCTCCAGTAAAGTTAAACCTAAAAACAAAATTAAGTTGGTCCTTGCATTACTCCTCAGAACCATCTGAATTCTTGGATAAGGGCAGTTAAATACGTAACAAAACTGACGAGTCTTCCATCCTTCCGAGATGCTTCAGATGGAGGATACCAGCGCATCTGAGTGTACCCTGCATCAGCTGCAGCTGTAGACGAGGTGAATGCTGCATTCTGTACTGTATCTGTTCCCGCTTGGCTGTTAAATGGAACAAAGCGAACTGGCTCTTCTGTTGTTAGTTTGACCAGTGAACCTTCATGACCCGTCAATTATCGAGAGACAAGATAAAACTCACGTTTTTAATGCCCAGTGGAAGGCCACGGACAAAAAAACGCACCGACCTTCTCTTCATTTTTGCTACTTTTTCATTTTCATTGACTGGGGATCAGATTGAATCAATTGGATCAATCTGTGGATGGGTGGACGGTGGTCTGAAGGCGGATTTAAGATGTGAATGGAGACACTCTGGAGACGATGTTAGCTGCTGAAAGTATCTTTGCATTTCCTCTCATTTCCTCCTTGCCAAGATAATTATCAGTATGAAGACAGTCACACATTGAAATACAGTAATTTGTGTCTGCCTATTTCAACATGCTTTGAATTCCTTAAGTCTGTTATTCTGTTCACTATTTATGGCATTTTTAAGTTTCATTCAATGAATATACTTTTAAATTGTCGTGCCTAAACAATTAAGTAAATTATAATCAACAATCAATTATCCGAAAATCAGGTGACAGCATTAAGGTTATCAAAACGACTTTCCTTTAATAAATTGATACCTGTCGAATATGAAAGCTGTTAGGAAAAGTATTTCAAAAGTATGGAACAGCAAGAAAACATGAAATTTGTTCCTGTGATTTAGCAATTGAAAAGGCAGTTTCAGTTCAAATTTAAATATCAAATATTCATGGGAAACAAATATAAAATATTTTAAAATATGGTGTCCTAGTGAAACTGCTCAAATAAAACATTCTGAATTATTGTGGCAACTTTGGTAGAGACCAACGTTCTTTGAATTTGGAACATCAAAGGGCCAAATGAAGTCTGAACAATAATTAACAGAACTGAAACTTCTCAGCATTAAGATCGAATATTCTCAGAAAACATCAAACTCGAAATGCAATCTTCAGATTGTGAACACTCTGCATTAAAAATACAGCAGCGAAGGAAATTTAATACAGTGCGATCATCTGCTTCAAGCATGACCACTGACCCAACTTTTTTTTTTGAACAGGCATTCCAGAATTTAAAACAAATCAAGTGTTTAATCCAGTCTCTTGAAGGTTACAAGTCTCATAATTTTAAAATACATAATGTTATAAAATTCCATTAAAAAAACAAATCTGCCTCATTACATATCCCACAAAGCACTGAATTGAGATCCTGATTCAAAGAAGATGTAACAATTACTTAAAAAGATTTTCAAAACCACTATGTAAGCAACCAAAATTTCTCAACATCGAATAATCTCATCATGGATCAATTTAC
>NW_025184352.1:0-2741 GCF_004010195.1 Chiloscyllium plagiosum | reverse complement strand
CAAACTCAATAACTCTTTTTGAATGTTTTTTTTTTCTGATGGACACAGGGTTTATTTATCAAACTTGACCGATTAGCCTTTATTCCACAATCTTCTTCCTGTAACAACACACCTCCAACACCCCCATTTCTTGCGTTGTTGACAACTTTGAAGTTTCTCAAAACAATTAACGTGGCTAAAACTTGTGCAGTCGTTATCACTGCTTTTACATGCTCAAATGCCTCCTGGTATTTTCTGTCCACCATTTCTTTTTCAATAAATCCGTCAACAGTGTCACTAAACTGTATACGTTAGAAACAAATTTCCTGTAGAATCAGTTCAATCCTAAAATCATTGAACATCATTTTTGAGTAAAGTCTTAGAAATTTCTCGATGGTCTTCAACTTCACGTTCCCCAGTGACATCCATCAATATCAAATACTTTGGAATAACAGTGTCATTTGCACCTTGGCAAATTCTGTTTTTGAAAACTCATGACCAACACTGCCTTCCATAGTCTTTCAAAGAGTTTTGTCAAATACGCCATCGGATTTCTGTATGAATATCTGAAGATCACGAAGTCATCTCTGCAAACGGCACCATTTATCAATATACAACAACTCTGTTCAAAATCCCGATTCTTTTTTTCATTCCCAAGGGCATTACTTTAAACTGCTATGTCTTTTTGGAGTTTACAAAAAATGAAACTTAATTTGCTCAATGTGACAAAGGTACTTGCTAGTAAATCCAAAGTAATTTCAACTTTATGGTGTAAGTGGCTTGTCTTACTTGGTCCATTCAATCCTCCAGCCTGTGAACTCGGTATGAGTCATATTTAGTCACAGCATTCTTCATTTGATAATCTGTGCAGAATCGTGGAGTATCATCAGGTTTGTGGACCAACATGATCGGTGAGCTTCAGTTACATTAAAGCAACACTTTGTCACCTTCTTGGAGCATCGCTACAACTTCCTTCTGAAACTGCGCTGCTTTGAATTTGACATCCAGTGCTTCGTCGGAACAACATCCCTTACGTCATCCTCATGTTTCATGGCGTTCATCCTCCCAGTTCTATTTCTACACATTTGTTCAATGCACTGTAATAAATCTTTCAATTTACTTCGCTGTTCCTGGAGCAGATAGCTTCCTATCCAATCCCATTCCTTGAAGAAATCCTAACAGCTCAATTTATTCTCAGGCAAATCAAAATCCATTTCATCTGGATTTGATTAGTCACTCTGTTTGGAAGTAAGTAATATTGATTCACATTCCCTGTCACAGTAATATTTCAGCACGTCCTCATGACATAGCCGTTTTTGGCCTTCACTGTTTCTGCTACCAGGAGGACCAGTTCTACCACAGAACACACCAGATGTCCTGCTTCTTTATAGACAGCAATTTCCCTTCCCACGTGTTTAAAGATGCCATCCAACAAATCTCATCCACATCAACCCCTCCACCCTCAAACCCCACCCCTTCAGCCGTAATCAGAACAGAACCCCCGATGCTCACCTTCCACCCTGCCAACCTTCGCATAAATCACATCATCTGACGACATTTCCGCCACATCCAAACGGACCCCACCACCAGGGATATATTTACCTCCCCACCCATTTCCGCTTTCCAAAAACGCCGTTCGTTCTGTGACTACCTGGTAAGATCCACGCCGCCGCCCCCCCCCCCACAACCTAACATCCTTTCCTGACACCTTCCCCTGCGGCCGCAGAAATTGCAAAACCTGCGCCCACACCTCCATCCAAGGCCCCAAAGGAGCCTTTCACATCCAAAGTTTCACCTGCACATCTGTATGTGTTGTATCCGTTGCTCCCGATACGGTCTCCTCTACATTGGGGAGACTGGATGCCTCCTAGCAGAGCGCTTTAGGAAACATCTCCTGTATACCCGCACCAATAAACCCAACCGCCCTGTGGCCCAAAATTTCAACTCCCCCCTCCCACTCTGCACAGGACATGCAGGTCCTGGGCCTCCTACACTGCCGCTCCCTCACCACCCGAGGCCTGGAGGAATAACACCTCATCTTCCTCCTCGTAACACTTCAACCCTATGGCATCAATGCAGATTTCAACACTTTCCTCATTTCCTCTTACCCCACCTCACCCCAGCTCCAGCCTTCTTGCTCAGCACTGCAATCATTACCTGTCCTACCTGTCTATCTTTCTACCTGCCTATCTACCTTTCCACCTATCCACTCCACCCTCCGCTCTGACCTATCCCTTTCATCTCTGCCTCCATTCACCATTGTACTCTTTGCTACCTTCCCCCATCCTCCTCTCTGACCTATCACCTCCATCCCCACCCCCATTGACCTATTTTACTCTATGCTACTTTCTCCCCACCCCCACCCCCTCTCATTTATCTCTCCACTGCAGGCACCCTGCCTCTATTCCTGATGAAGGGCTTTTGCTGGAAACGTCGATTTTCCTGCTCCTCGGATGCTGCCTGACCGGCTGTGCTTTTCCAGCACCACTCTAATCTAGACTCTCATATCCGTTTTTGCTCCTATCTTGCATCTTTCCTAGATAATTCACCAGACTTAACTTTTGCTCAATGCGATAAGGATCACTAAACCATGCTTTGAAGAGATCTCCCACCATAACTAACAACACCAAAATTTATCCCACACGCCAAGTTACAATTTTCTATCTGCTTCTTGCTTCATTAGCTGCTATGCCAGCTTGAAATATTATCTGTCTAATTTGCCTAATCAGTTTTTTTTCTCACCACCGATACATAATACACCT
>NW_025184351.1:0-2741 GCF_004010195.1 Chiloscyllium plagiosum | reverse complement strand
TTTATTCCTGATACAAGAAAGCTTGAGTGTTTTCCTTGATCATATCTGCCAGTCAAATTTTCATTTCTCTTCTTAGCGCTGTATTTAGGTAATTCCTAGCTAAGTTTTAAGTCACAAGCGCCCTAACTGAACGTTCACCTCTCATTCTAACATCAGCCTTCTTCCTCTGCAAGAAAACTAGAAGTTACCATCACTGTTAATGAAATAAGTGTGCTGTTCATGTCAAAATAGTTTAATACATGAACACGATTTTGACCGTCGTGGCGGCCTGGTATTACTTTCTAAATTTCTTGAGAAAATTTTTGATTGTCGGCTCCTTGCAACAATATATAAGTCAGGAGAACCTGAATTGGATTTTTGTCTCGCTGTATTGTTGTTCCAAGCAATGGAAGCAGTATTGTAGCGGCACCAACAGAGACATAAATTGTTGGAAAAACTCATCAGCTTCGGCAACATCTGTGGAGAGAATTCAGACTTAATATTTCGGAAATGAGTGAAATTTCCTCAGACTGTTAACTGTGTTATCTCTCCACAGGTGGTCCCAGACCACCATTTTTTCCACCATTTTCTCTTTTTGTTTCTGATGTTCAGAATCTGCAGTTCTTTCAGTTTAATTTCTTATGTAACTGTCGTGGCAGCAATGTCCCCAATGTGAAAAGTGGGTCAGAGCGAGAGCAGCAAACGGGATCTGTGACAGGAAGTACTGTATACACAAAGCTCAATGAATTCCATCGTGGTTCTGAGCTCTGCTTACAGCTCAAGGAGCTGAAAGAAGATGGTTGCACCTTGAGGCCTGTGACAACCTGGCATCAGCTCACTGTTGTTGATTGTTGATGACTTGATTTATTGTAGCTAAAGTCTAATAGATTGGAGGTGGCTGGAATTAATAGAATAATCAAATCGACAAGCAAGGAATGAGGCTTTCCACGTTTTCTGTATGAATATCTTTGAAAGTGTTGTCCAAATATTACTTCACCATCTGCAACCTCGGACCGAGTCAATACACTGTCAATAGTAACCAGATGTTTCTGATAATACTAATGGCTGTTTTGGAGAGCAAATGCTGGAATATATTTATTCATATTGAAATATCAAGGATGAGATGAAGAATATTGCAAACTTTTTAATTGGACTTGATGGAGTTAGCCATAAGACAAAATTTCATTAGAAAGAATTGAATGCTTGGTTATTGATCGTCAGTTGAAGAAATGAACTGGTTTCGTGCGATCCCACGTAACCACTTTTGTTTTGTTTTGCTACATTCAGAGGTAAACTATCTGTAGATTCAGTAGCTTAATCTCCAATGTCATTATCTATTTTAGAAAAGACTTCCATGTTTGAGAGTGTAAATATGTGGTTTTGCATAGCGACACCATGAAATTGTACCGACAAAAAGCGGGACAGACCATAAGCCAGATCATAACCAAAACTGCATGAATGGGATAAAGATGGAAGCGCCCGCTGATAATTCTACAATATCGATTTATCCCATTGTGGGCACCCTGAATGTGTAGAACGGGATGATCGATGACTGCACAACTAGGCATCCATCAATTCGATGTCAAGAAACCGCAGGAAACATCTCCATGGGTGTTTGAATCTGTCGACCTGAGTCATTTCATTAGAACGGCGAGTTTTTAAGAGGGGCAAACTGTCCAAAAAGACATATAATCATTTGTGATCTTCATGACATGTCTGTACAGTGCACAGAAGTAGCTGCCCAACTCTCACACTCGAACATCAGTAACACATAGAGTGCCAAGTGTTGGTGCGAAAATGAATGATGTGTTCTCTAGGTGATGTATGGTCCAGTAAATGTATTGTAATTATCAATGTGGGATTTCTCCTGAGGAACAGATATATGATTCCTAGTCTCCTTCGGAAACAAACGGTTGCTTTGGAAGATTTCATACCACTTCACTGCCAGTGGCAGTTTGGAAGTCTTAGCTATCCAGAAAACTCATAAACCTCAAAGAAAATGTAAAATCTCCACAGACTGACGATCACAACGGCTGCTTTCTCATTATATAGAGACGTTTTCCTGTTTTTGAACCTGAGGCTCATAGAAGGATAGTCCTTCATGGTAGGATCAGCCAGTGCAAGAATAGCAACCGTACTTTTGTCATCACTGTATATCATAAATGATACACCTGGCTAAATGAACTAACCATAAGAGCATATGACCATAAGACATAGGAGTGGAAGTAAGGCCATTCCGCTCATCGAGTCGACTGCGTCATTCAATCATGGCTGATGGGCATTTCAACGACACTAACCTGCACTCTCCCCATAGCCCTTAATTCCTTGTGAGATCAAGAATTTTTCAATCTCTGCCTTGAAGATGTTTAAATTCCCGGCGTCCAATTGCACTTCCTGGCAATAAATGCCACAGGCCCACAACTCTCTGGCTGTCGAAATGTTTCCTCATTTCCACGGCTGTGCCCAGAGGTCCTAGTAACCCCAACTACCGGCAACAAATTCCCAGCGTCTCCACTTCCTTAGCCACGTAGCATCTTGTAAGTTTCTATTCGATCTCCCCTCAGACTTCACTACACTAAATACAACGCCAGGATGCTAAGCCGTTCATCGTACGTTCAGCGGACCATTCTATGGATCATTTGTGTGAATCTCCACTGGACATGCTCTATTATTAGTATTTTTTTCCTGATGTGTAGGGCCTAGACTTGGACACAGTATTGTTCATGGTCCCTAACTAGAGCTTTATAAAATCTCAGTAGCAC
>NW_025184350.1:0-2741 GCF_004010195.1 Chiloscyllium plagiosum | reverse complement strand
CATACTCACTCTCCCTCTCTCTCTCAAACACACACAGTCACAGTCACATACACACACACCTCATTCCTCAGAACTATATCATTTGGGAAGTAGTGCCTTACTGCAGTGAAGGTTAAGGGGCGATTTAACTGAAGTGCTTAAATTTCTGAATGGTTTTGGTCACATAAACAAGGAGAAACTTGCAGAGAAGTCAGTAACCAGAGGACAAAGGCTCATTAACCAGAAATATTCTCTCTGTCCACCTGAGCTGCCTGATCCACTGAATATTTCTAGCATTTTTCTCTTTTGATACCAACACTGATTTGTTGGGCCGAATGGCCTGTTTCTTTACTGCATTTTCTAAGATTAAAATCCAACTAATTTTTCTGAGAAAATGCAAATGGAGTCTATCCAAACAACAGCGACAACCCAAAAAGCATTAACAATTTACACCAATTAGCTCAAAGCCAGCTAAATATACCCACTAGACCAATTACTCCTCAAAGCTTGTACATATTATCAATATAATAGTACAGGGTGTAGGTACTTCTTGAAGGTAAATCATTCTTACAATTAAACAAACCCCCTGTGTACTCAGCTTGACAGCACTTAAAAGACCTGTCTCATCACTTTTCCAACATGCAAGTCTAATTAGCAAGCAGCTCTGAAAACAATTGGTCAGAGTCAGCACTATCACAGCAGCTTCCTCACTTTCCCATTGATCTCAATCCCAGCCCACGCAACAGACAGGCAGTCAACGTGAAAAACATATCCCCGTCGTCCTCCCATTGCACTGACTGCATTGGCACTACCACAGAGAATTCCACTTCACAAATAACTACATGTGGAGTTAAGTCTGGAAGAACAGCAGGAGGCCATTCAGCCCTTTGAGTCCATTCTGTCATTCAATGAGACTGTGGCTGATGTGTATCCACGCAAGCTGGGGTCACTGCCCTATCACACCAGTGGCTCAGAAAGATCTGTTATTCCCGGATTTGAGGCTTCCATATCCTGTTTTCATTTCCAAATTTCTGTCACCTGTTCTGTAAAGGAGTGTTTCCTAACTCCCAGCCTGAATGATCCAGCTGATTCTGACCCCCTTGTCCATCAGTGGGAATGGTTCCCACCGATTTGGGGTTCCAACCAAACACTAAAACTGTGTTTGTTTAATGAGTCGGGAGAATCTTTAAAGGTGAGAGGGTGATCATCTGGAGCAATTTCTCGACATCTTTAAGATGGCATCAGGTAGGAGGTCCCCCGACACAGAACCAGTGTCGGTGTGAAATCCCTAGACACTGACCCAGTGTTAATGTGAAATCCCCCAGACACTGAGCCAGCGTCGATATGAAATTCCCAGATACTGACCCAGTGTCGATGTGAAATATCCAGACACTGACACAGTGTCAATGTGACATCCCCCAGACACTGACTCAGTGTCAATGTGAAATCCCCCAGACACTGACCCAGTGTCAAAGTGAAATCCCCAGACACTGAGCCAGTGTTGAAGTGAAATCCCCATTCATTGAGCTAGTGTTGATGTGAAATCCCCAGATACTGAGCCAGTGTCAAGGAGAAATTCCCAGACACTGGCCCAGTATCGATGTGAAATCTCCAGACACTGACCCAGTGTCAATGTGACATCCCCCAGACACTGACTCAGTGTCAATGTGAAATCCCCAGACACTGACCCAGTATCTATGTGAAATCCCTCAGACACTGACCCAGTGTCAATGTGACATCCCCCAGACACTGACCCAGTATCGATGTGAAATCTCCAGACACTGACCCAGTGTCAATGTGACATCCCCCAGACACTGACTCAGTGTCAATGTGAAATCCCCAGTCACTGACCCAGTGTCAATGTGACATCCCCCAAACACTGAGCCAGTGTCGATGTGAAATCCCCCAGACACTGACCCAGTGTCGATGTGATATCCCCCAGACACTGACCCAGTATCGATGTGGAATACCCCAGTCACTGACCCACTATCGATGTGAAATTCCCAGACACTGACCCACTGTCAATGTGAAATTCCCCAGACACTGACCCAGTGTCAATGTGAAATCCCCAGACACTGACCCAGTATCGATGTGAAATCCCCAGACACTGACCCAGAGTCAATGTGACATCCCCCAGGCACTGACTCAGTGTCAATGTGAAATCCCCAGTCACTGACCCAGTGCCAATGTGAAATCCCCAGACACTGACCCAGTATCAATGTGAAATCCCTCAGACACTGACCCAGTGTCAATGTGAAATCCCCCAGACACTGACCCAGTGTCAAAGTGAAATCACCCAACACTGAGACAGTGTCGATGTGAAATCAACAGACACTGAGCCAGTGTTGAAGTGAAATCCCCATTCATTGAGCTAGTGTTGATGTGAAATCCCCAGATACTGTGCCAGTGTCAATGTGAAATTCCCAAATACTCAGCCAGTGTCAATGTGAAATTCCCCAGACACTGAACCAGTATCGATGTGAAATCTCCAGGCACTGACCCAGTGTCAATGTGACATCCCCCAGACACTGACTCAGTGTCGATGTGAAATCCCCAGACACTGACCCAGTGTCGATGTGAAATCCCCAGAGACTGACACCGTGTCAATGTGAAATCCCCAAACACTGACCGAGTGTCAATGTGAAATCCCCCAGACATTGACCCAGTGTAAATGTGAAATTCCCCAGACACTGACCCAGTGTCAATGTGAAATCCCTCAGACACTGACACAGTGTCAATGTGAAATCCCCCAGACATTGACC
>NW_025184349.1:0-2740 GCF_004010195.1 Chiloscyllium plagiosum | reverse complement strand
AAGCAACACTTACATATCCGATCGTGCTGGGGCTGAAGCAACACTTACGTATCCGATAATGCTGGGGCTTGAAGCAACACTTACATATAGGATAGCGATGGGGCTTGAAGCAACACTTACATGTCTTATAGAGCTGGGGTTTGAAGCAACACTAACATATCCGATCGTGCTGGGGCTGAAGCAACACTTACGTATCCGATAATGTTGGGGCTTGAAGCAGCCCTTATATATCCGATAGTGATGCGACTTGAAGCAGCACTTACATATCGTATAGTGTTGGGGCTTGAAGCAACACTCACATATCCTATAGTGCTGGGGCTTGAAGCAGCACTTCCATATACGATAGTGTTTGAGCTTGAAGCAGCACTTACATATCCATTAGTGTTGGGGCTTGAAGCAACACTTACATTTCCGATAGTGCTGGGGCTTGAAGCAGCACTTACATATCCGATAGTGCTGGCTCTTGAAGCAACACTTAAATATCCGATAGTGCTGGGGCTGAAGCAACACTTACATATCCGATAGTGCTGGGTCTTGATGCAGCACTTACATATCCGATAGTGTTGGAGCTTGGAGCAGCACTTACATATCCGATAGTGATGGGACTTGAAGCAGCACTTACACATCCGTTAGTGCTGTGGCTTGAAGGAAATCTTACATATCCGATAGTGCAGAGGCTTGAAGCAGAACTTACATAACCGATAGTGTTGGAGCTTGAAGCAACACTTACATATCTGTGGTGTAAAATTCCAAGCAGTGGAATGTGGTGAAACGGTTAAAAATTATGTCCCAATACATGTGTGAATCTAACCGGAATGGAGGTGTTGCTTAGTCCCGTGTGAATCTTCTTATCTGTATGTAACCAGAATGGAATGTGTTTTTTAGCCTTGCTCTGCTGTTCACATGAATGTTTATATCTGGAAAAGAGTATATCAGCTGGAAAAGTCTCCAGTTCGGTGAGTCTGCTCCGGGGTTACGTTTAACCGCCGAGCGTGGGTTGTTGGCAACCGCTCTACGAGAACTGACGGCTCCCAGTTTTGGTAACATCTAGAGTGAGTATAAGCCAGACCCGTTGTGGCGACGCTGCGGGGAATAAAATGCCCATATTCTAGCAGACTCGCCTCTTGGTCGTTTGTTCTGTGTCAGACTACTCTCCTACGAACCTGACCTTGAGAATTTTTTAAAACAATATCCGATAGTGCTGTGTCTTGAAGCAACGCTTGCATATTCGATAGCGATGGGGCTTGAGGCAACACTAACATATCCAATAGTGCTGGGGATTGAAGCAACACTTTCATATCCGATAATGCTGGGGTTTGAAGCAACACTTACATAACTGATAGTGCTGGGGATTGAAGCAACAATTACATATCCGATAGTGTTGGGGTTGAAGCAACACTTACATAACCGATAGTGCTGGGGCTTGAAACAACACTTACATATCCGATAGAGCTGGGGTTTGAAGCAACACTTACATATCCGATAATGCTGGGGTTTGAAGCAACACTTACATATCTGATAGTGCTGGGGATTGAAGCAACACTTACAGATACGATAATGCTGGGGTTTGAAGCAACATTTTCATATCCGATAATGCTGGGGCTTGAAACAACACTTACATATCCGATAGTGCTGGGGCTTGAAGCAGCACTTACATATCCGATAGTGCAGGGGCTTGAAGCAACAATTTCAGATCCGATAGTGCTGGGGCTTGAAGCAGCACTGACATATCCGATAGTGCTGTGTCTTGATGCAACACTTAAATATCCGATAGTGCTGGGGCTGAAGCAACACTTACATATCCGATAGTGCTGGGTCTTGATGCAGCACTTACATATCCGATAGTGATGGGGCTTGAAGCAACACTTACATATTCGATAGTTTTGGGGCTTTAAGCAACATTTACAGAACCGATAGTGTTGGAGCTTGAAGCAACACTTACATATCCAATAGTGCTGTGTCTAGAAGCAACGCTTACATATTCAATAGTGATGGGGCTTGAAGCAACACTTTCATTTCCGATAATGCTGGGGTTTCAAGCAACACTTTCATATCCGATAATGCTGGGGTTTGAAACAACACTTATATATCCGATAGTGCTGGGGCTTGAAGCAACACTTACATATCCGATAGAGATGGGGCTTGAAGGAACACTTCCATATCCGATATTGCTGGGGCTTGAAACAACACTTACATATCCGATAGTACTGGGGATTGAAGCAGCACTTACACATGTGATAGTGCTGGGAAGTGAAGCAACACTTACATATCCGATAGTGTTGGGGCTAGAAGCAACACTTACATGTCCTAATAGTGCTGGGGCTTGAAGCAACACTTACATATCCGATAATGCTGGGTCTTGAAGCAACGCTTACATATCCGATAGTGATGGGGCTTGAAGCAACACTTAAATATCCGATATGCTGGGTCTTGAAGCAACACTTACATATCCCATAGTACTGGGGCTTGAAGCAGCACTTACATATCCGATAGTGTTGGGGCTTGAAGCAACACTTACATAACCGATAGTTTTGGAGCTTGAAGCAACACTTACATATCCGATAGTGCTGGGTCTTGAAGCAACGCTTGCATATTCGATTGTGTTTGGGCCTGAAGCAACACTTACATATCCGATAACGATGGGGCTTGAAGCAACACTTATATATCCGATAGTGCTGGGGCTTGAAGCAACACTTACAAATCCAAAAGTGCTGGGGCTTGAAGCAGCACTAACATATCC
>NW_025184348.1:0-2740 GCF_004010195.1 Chiloscyllium plagiosum | reverse complement strand
AGATTACAGAGAGTTAGGTAGAAGTTTAAAAAGAAGGTCCTCAAGGGTAGTAATATCTGGATTACTCCCAGTGCTACGAGCTAAAGAGGGCAGGAATAGGAGGATAGAACAGATGAATGCTTGGTTGAGGAGCTGGTGTATGGGAGAAGGACTCACATTTTTGGATCATTGGAATCTCTTTTGGGGTAGAAGTGACCTGTACAAGATGGAAGGATTGCACCTAAATTGGAAGGGGACTAATATACTGGCAGGGAAATTTGCTAGAACTGCTCGGGAGGATTTAAACTAATAAGGTGGGGGGGTGGGACCAAGAGATATAGTGAGAAAAGTGATTGATCTGAGACGGGTACAGCTGAAAACAGAAGTGAGTCAAACACTCAGGGCAGGTAGGGACAAGGTAGGACTAATAAATTAAACTGCATTTATTTCAATGCAACGGGCCTAACAGGGAAGGCAGATGAACTCAGGGCATGGTTAGCAACATGGGACTGGGATGTCATAGCAATTACTGAAACATGGCTCAGGGATGGGCAGGACTGGCAGCTTAATGTCCCAGGATACAAAAGCTACAGGAAGGATAGAAAGGGAGGCAAGAGAGGAGGGGGAGTGGCATTTTTGATAAGGGATAGCATTACAGCTGTGCTAAAGGAGAATATTCCCAGAAATACATCCAGGGAAGTTATTTGGGTGAAACTAAGAAATAAGAACGGGATGATCACCTTATTGGGATTGTATTATAGACCCCCCCAATAGTCAGAGGGAAATTGAGAAACAAACTTGTAAGGAGATCTCAGCTATCTGTAAGAATAATAGGGTGGTTATAGTGGGGGATTTTAACTTTCCAAACATCGACTGGGACTGCCATAGTGTTAAAGGTTTAGATGGGGAGGAATTTCTTAAGTCTGTACAAGACAATTTTCTGCTTCAGTATGTGGATGTACCTACTAGAGAAGGTGCAAAACTTGACCTACTCTTGGGAAATAAGGCAGGGCAGGTGACTGGGGTGTCAGTAGGGGAGCACTTTGGCTCCAGCGACCACAATTCTATGCGTTTTAAAATAGTGATGGAAAAGGATAGACCAGATATAAAAGTTGAAGTTCTAAATTGGAGATAGGCCAATTTTGACAGTATTCGGCAAGAACTTTCAAAAGCTGATTGGAGGCAGATGTTCGCAGGTAAAGGGACGGCTGGAAAATGGGAAGCCTTCAGAAATGAGATAACAAGAATCCAGAGAAAGTATATTCCTGTCAGGGTGAAAGGGAAGGCTGGTAGCTATAGGGAATGCTGGATGACTAAAAAAATTGACGGTTTGGTTAAGAAAAAGGAAGCATATGTCAGGTATAATCAGGATACATCGAGTGAATCCTTAGAAGAGTATAAAGAAAGTAGGAGTATACTTAAGAGGGAAATCAGGAGGGCATATGGGGGACATGAGATAGCTTTGGCAAATAGAATTAAGGAGAATCCAAAGGGTTTTTACAAATATATTAAGGACAAAAGGGTAACTAGGGAGAGAATAGGGCCCCTCAAAGATCAGCAAGGCGGCCTTTGTGTGGAGCCACAGAAAATGGGGGAGATACTAAATGAATATTTTGCATCAGTATTTACTTGGAAAAGGATATGGAAGATTTGGACTGGTGGGAAATAGATGGTGACACCTTACAAAATGTCCAGATTACAGAGGAGGAAGTGCTGGATGTCTTGAAATGTTTAAAAGTGGATAAATCCCCAGGACCTGATCAGGTGTAACCGAGAATTCTGTGGGAAGCTAGAGAAGTGATTGCTGGGCCTCTTGCTGAGATATTTGTATCATCGATAGTCACAGGTGAGGTGCCGGAAGACTGGAGGTTGGCAAACGTGGTGCCACTATTTAAAAAGGGTGGTAAAGACAAGCCAGGGAACTATTGACCGGTGAGCCTGACCTCGGTGGTGGGCAAGTTGTTGGAGGGAATCCTGAGGGACAGGATGTGCATGTGTTTGGAAACGCAAGGACTGATTCGGGATAGTCAACATGGCTTTGTGTGTGGGAAATCATGTCTCACAAACTTGATTGAGTTTTTTGAAGAAGTAACAAAGAAGATTGATGAGGGCAGAGTAGTAGATGTGATCTATATGGACTTCAGTAAGGCGTTCGATAAGGTTCCCTTTGGGAGACTGATTAGCAAGCTTAGATCTCATGGAATACAGGGAGAACTAGCTATTTGGATACAGAACTGGCTCAAAGGTAGAAGACAGAGGGTGGTGGTGGAGGGTTGTTTTTCAGACTGGAGGCCTGTGACCAGTGGAGTGCCACAAGGATCGGTGCTGGGTCCTCTACTTTTTGTCATTTACATAAATGATTTGGATGCGAGCATAAGAAGTACAGTTAGTAAGTTTGCAGATGTCACCAAAATTGTAGGTGTAGTGGACAGCAAAGAGGGTTACCTCAGATTACAACAGGATCTGGACCAGATGGGCCGATGGGCTGAGATGTGGCAGATGGAGTTTAATTCAGATAAATGCGAGGTGCTGCATTTTGGGAAAGCAAATCTTAGCAGGACTTATACACCTAATGGTAAGGTCCTCGGGAGTGTTGCTGAGCAAAGGGTCCTTGGAGCACAGGTTCATAGCTCCTTTAAAGTGGAGTCACAGGTAGATAGGATAGTGAAGAAGGTGTTTGGTATGCTTTCCTTTTTTGATCAGTGCATTGAGTACAGGCGTTGGGAGGTCATGTTGCGGCTGTACAGGATATTGGTTCGGC
>NW_025184347.1:0-2740 GCF_004010195.1 Chiloscyllium plagiosum | reverse complement strand
AGAGAGAGACAAATAGACACAGAGAGAGAGAAAGAGACAGACAGACAGACAGAGAGACAGATCCACAGAGAGAGAGAGAGAGAAAATCCAGCCGTACCCCTTCCAGAGTCTCGACAGTTTTGCCCATATCGTTCACCCCCACAAACTGTGCAGCTGCCTGGGAGCCAATCAGATGGTTGTGGTCAGGCCTTTGGTATCCACAGCCAGTACCGAAGCTGACACCATGTCCTGATGGTGGGGTGTCTGGTCAAAGCTGAGTCAAGGTCTGGACAGCACAGGAGCAGCAAGACTGTGGCAATACATGAGGCCTTTGTGAACGACAAAGCCTTTAGCCTTACACAGTGTGGATCCCTGTCTTGCCTGCCGAGTCATAGGGCTGTCAAGCTAGTTTTTCGACATAATTTGTGGAAATGCCACCTCCTCTGGCAACGCATTCCTGGCATTTACCAGCCTCTCCCATCTCCTTTGCCCCCTTTGACCTACGACCTAGGTCCCCTAGTAACTGACATTTCGACCCTGGGGATAAAGACTCCAGCTGTTCATTCGATCCTAGCCTGTTGTACTTGTGCAAGTTTCCATCAGGTCGTCCCTCCGCCCACAACGTTCAAGTGAAAACAAACCAGGTTTGTCCAATCTCTCCTCGGAGCCTGTACCCTCCAAACCAGGCCACATGCTGCTGCCCCGTTCCCTCTCTGAAGCCTCCACACCCTTCTGGTTGTGTGGTGACCCCAACCGACCACGGTATTCCGAATGTGGCCGAACTGCAGCCGGAACATGACTTGTATATTGTATGCCCCAACTGATGAAGGCAAGCCTGCCTTCCAGACCCCCTTGATCCACTCGTGTTGACACTGTCGGGAAGCTGTGGACTGAAACGCCTCGATCCCTCTGTACGTAGATGCCACCGAGGGGTCCTGTCATTTGCAAAAGAAGGGACCAAAGGGGCAACTTTTTCACACAGAGGGTGGTACGTGTATGGAACGAGCTGCCAGAGGAAGTGGTGGAGGCTGGTACAGTTACAGCATTTAAAAGGCATCTGGATGGGTATATGAATAGGAAGGGTTTGGAGGGATGTGGGCCGGGTGCTGGCAAATGGGACGAGATTAGGTGAGGCTATCAGGTCGGCATGGACAAGTTGGGCTGAAGGGTCTGTTTCTGTGCTGTATACCTGTGACGGTATACTTCTATTTGCTGTACGTATCCCTCTGGCCTTACGCATCATTTCGCAACTGTCCGGGTGAAAATGCATCTGCCAGTTCTCAGCCTGTGTCTCCAGTCTATCTGTGACCCGTGGTATCCTCCAGTAAGCCCCTTGGCTGTCTCCACACAAGCTGAGATCGAACCCGGGTCCCCTCAGACGTTGGAGCAGGGTTGAGGAGAGGGATTGGGGGGGGGGGTGGGGGTTTGAGAGAGGGCGATAGCAGAAAGAGGGGTGTCCCTGGCTGAGGAGAAAGTGAGGTCTGCAGATGCTGGAGATCAGAGCTGAAAAATGTGTTGCTGGAAAAGCGCAGCAGGTCGGCAGCATCCATCCAGGGAAGAGGAGAATCGACGTTACGGGCATAAGCCTGAAGAAGGGCTCTTGCCCGAAACGTCGATTCTCCTGTTCCCTGGATGCTGCCTGACCTGCTGCGCGTTTCCAGCAACACATTTGTCCCTGGCTGACCCCTGGATGCTGTAGTTAACCCATTTCCTTCCTTCTCCCTGTTGCAGGTGTTCGCCCCGGTCATCCAGCTGTCGCAGGCTGGGGGTTACGGCCCGTGTCGCCCCCACCTCGAGGTCACCCCGAGGGAGCGAGCGCGGACGGAGGCTGAGGCCACGGCCTACGGGGGGTTTCGCAGCCTGGGGGCAGAGCTGCCGGACACCAAGCCCAGAGTCGAGCAGGCCAGGCGGGGCGATGTGCGGTTCGCCCTGGCCGAGACAGCACCCGCCTACGACAGGAAGCGGAGGAAAGCCGAGGAGGCCAGGCCGTACCCGGGCCATTCGGTCATCGCTCCGCTTGGGAGGCAGGGCCCGGGAGGTGGGGGGAGCACGGGCACCCTCCTGGTCAGCCCCAGCTCAGCCGCTGAGCCTTGCCCCTCCCCCCGCGCCGCTCCCACCTCCGTCACCAATGTGCTGAGGCCGGTCAGCAGCGGCGGGGGAACTCTCCCGTCCTCCTCCTCGGGCCTGGGTTTGCTCTACGCCCCGGGGCAGGGCGATCGGAAGGTCCCAGCAGCCCCTCAGCCGGTCAGCTACAGCCTGGGGGATACGTTGGTCACCGGCCTGGTGGTCAGCTCACCCAACGTCCAGCCGCCAGTGTGCGTGTCTGCCCAGCCCACCACCACCTCATCCTCCGGCCTAGTGCTCCCCCAGCAGCCCTCCCTGCAGTTCATCACCCAGGCCCCCCCAGTGGCAGCAGCTCCCCAGAACGGCGCACTGCCCCTCGGTATCATCCAACCCCAACCCCAGGCCCAGGCCCAGGCCCAGGCCCAGCAGCAGCTGAAGCCTGCCACCATCGCCCAGCTCCAGTACATCCTACCTGGCCTGCCACCCCAGCTCCAGCTCTCGCCCGCTGGCAAGGTGGCACCACCCCAGTGCGGAGCGGGACCCGCCAGCATCCACTTCACCCTGCCTCCCTCCGCCAACGGCAAGCTCCTGGCAGCCTCCAGCACCACGTCGCACAGCATCCCCATCATCCAGGCTACGCCCATCGTCAACCCAGGCAGTGGGCAGAAAGGTGAGGGGACTGCGGGGGGAGAGGGGG
>NW_025184346.1:1136-2740 GCF_004010195.1 Chiloscyllium plagiosum | reverse complement strand
TTGCAAAGGGAAAGTTCGTGATTGTGGTGTAATAGGATCCTATTGAATGTGTTGCAAATGGATTGTGAGTGAGTGTGGCGCAATGGGAATGTTAGTTACTGTGGTGAAACAGGAATGTTAGTGACTGGTGCAATGGGAGTCTTAGTGATTGTGGTGCAATGGGATTGTTCGTGACTGTGGTGCAATGAGAATGCTGGGGATTGTGGTGCAATGGGAATGTTAGTGATTCTGATGCAATCGGAATATTAGTGACTGTGGTGCAATGGGAGTCTTAGCGAATATGGTGCAATTGGAATGTTAGTGACTGTGGTGCAATGGGATTGTTAGTTACTGTGGTGAGACGGGAATGTTAGTGATTGTGGTGCAATGGGCGTCTTAGTGAATATGGTGCAATGGGAATGTTAGTGATTGTCGTGCAATCGGACTGTTGGCGACTGTGGTGCAAGGAGAATTTTAGTGAATGTGGTGCAATGGGAATTCTGGTGATTCTGGTGGAATGGAGTCTTAATGAATGTGGTGCCCTGGGATTGATAATGACTGCAATGCAATGAGAATGTTAGTCATTGTGGTGCAATAGGAATGTTAGTGACTGTGGTGCAATAGGAGTCTTAGTGAATGTGGTGCAATAGGAATGTTAGTGATTGAGGTGCAATGGGAATATTAACGAATGTGGTGCAATGGGAATGTTAGTTACTGTGGTGCAATGGGAAGGTTAGTTTCTGTGTTGAAACGGACATGTTAGTGACTGTGGTGCAATGGGTGTCTTAGTGAATGTGTTGCAAAGGGAAAGTTCGTGATTGTGGTGTAATGGGATCCTTGTGAATGTGTTGCAAATGGAATGTGAGTGAGTGTGGTGCAATGGGAATGTTAGTTACTGTGGTCAAACGGGAATGTTAGTGACTGTGGTGCAATGGGAGTCTTAGTGATTGAGGTGCAATGGGATTGTTAGTTACTGTGGTGAAACGGGAATGTTAGTGAATGTGGTGCAATGGGAATGTTAGTGACTGTCGTGCAATCGGACTGTTGGCGACTGTGGTGCAAGGAGAATTTTAGTGAATGTGGTGCAATGGGAATTCTGGTGATTCTGGTGGAATGGAGTCTTAGTGAATGTGGTGCCCTGGGATTGATAATGACTGCAGTGCAATGAGAATGTTAGTCATTGTGGTCAAACGGGAATGTTAGTGACTGTGGTGCAATGGGAGTCTTAGTGATTGTGGTGCAATGGGATTGTTCGTGACTGTGGTGCAATGAGAATGTTAGTGATTGTGGTGCAATGGGAATTTTAGTAACTGTGGTGAAACAGGAATGTTAGTGATTGTAGTGCAATGGGAGTCTTAGTGAATGTGGTGCAATGGGAATGTTAGTGACTGTGGTGCAATGAGAATGCTGGGGATTGTGGTGCAATGGGAATGTTAGTGATTCTGATGCAATAGGAATATTAGTGACTGTGGTGCAGTAGGAGTGCTGGTGATTGTGGTGCAATGAAAATGTCTGTGATTGCGGTGCAATGAGAATGCTGGTGATTGTGGTTGAATGGGAATGTTAGTGATTGTGGTGCCATCCGAATCTTAGTGACTGTGGTGCAATGGGAATTGTACTGATTT
>NW_025184346.1:0-1122 GCF_004010195.1 Chiloscyllium plagiosum | reverse complement strand
GAATGTGGTGCAATGGGAATGTTAGTGACAGTGATGCAATGGGAATGTTAGTGACTGTGGTACAGTGAGAATGTTAGTGCTTGTGCTGCCATGAGAATACTGGTGATTGTGGTGGAATGGGAGTCTTAGTGAATGTGGTGCAATTGGAATGTTAATGACTGCAGTGCAATGGGAATGTTAATGATTGTGGTACAATGGGATTGTTAGTGATTGTGGTGCAATGGGAATGTGAGTGACTGTAGTGCAATGGGATTGTTAGTAACTATGGTGAAATGAGAATGTTACTTACTGTGGTGCAATGGGAATGTTAGAGACTTAATGATTGTGGTACAATGGGATTGTTAGTGATTGTGGTGCAATGGGAATGTTAGTGACAGTGATGCAATGGGAATGTTAGCGATTGTGCTGCAATGGGAATGTGAGTGACTGTAGTGCAATGGGATTGTTAGTAACTGTGGTGAAATGAGAATGTTACTTACTGTGGTGCAATGGGAATGTTAGAGACTGTGGTGAAACAGGAATATTAGTGACTGTGGTGCAATGGGAGTCTTAGAGAATGTGGTGCAATAGGAACGTTAGTGCTTGTGGTGCAATGGGAATGTTAGTGATTTTGATGCAAAAGGAATGTTATTGATTGTGCGGCAATAGGAATGCTGGTGATTGTGGTGCAATGGGAATGTTAGTGACTGTAGTGCAATGGGAGTCTTAGTTAATGTGGTGCAAAGGGAATGTTATTGATTCCGAGGCAATGGGAAAGTTAGTGACTGTGGTTCTATGGGAGTCTTAGCCAATGTGGTGCAAAAGGAATGTTAGTGATTGTGGTGCAATGGGAATGTTAGTGACTGTGGTGCAATGGGACTGTTGGTGACTGTGGTGCAATGAGAATTTTAGTGACTGTTGTGCAATGGGAATGCTGGTGGTTGTGGTGGAATGGAGTCTTAATGTATGTGGTGCAATGGGAATGTTAATGACTGCGGTGCAATGGGAATGTCAGTGATTATGGTGTAATGGCAATGTTTGTGATTGTGGTGCAATGGGAATGTTAATGATTGTGATGCAATGGGAATCTTAGTGAATGTGTTGCAAATAGAATGTTAGTGATTGTGGTGCAATGGTGATGTT
>NW_025184345.1:2192-2740 GCF_004010195.1 Chiloscyllium plagiosum | reverse complement strand
CAAGAACATAACCAATCATTGCTTCGGTCATGTAGTGGAAGTGGACTGAGAAAGGGAGCCGAATCGTTCCAAGGGGTACGGAGGCGGTGACCAGAGAGACTCTCAGCTGGAGTCAGTCGTGTCTTGCCTGCAGATATGGATCGCATAACCCTCTGCGCATGCACAACCCTCTGCGTGAAAAGTTGTCCCTTAGGTCCCTTTAAAATCTTTCCATTCTCACCTTAAACCTATGCCTTCCAGTTTTCGACTCCCCCACTCTGGGGGGAAAAGACCTAGGCTATTTGCCCTATCTATGCCCCTCATGCATGAAAAGTTGTCCCTTAGGTCCCTTTCAAATCTTTCCATTCTCACCTTAAACCTATGCCTTCTAGTTTTCGACTCCCCCACACTGGCGGGTAAAGACCTAGGCTATTTGCCCTATCTATGCCCCTCATGATTTTATAAACCTCTCTACAGTCACCCCTCAGGCTCTGATGCTCCAGGGGTAAAATAAATGCCCCAGCCCCTCTCTGTCTGTGTAACTGGTTAAAGCTCCTTCCCATTGTCAG
>NW_025184345.1:0-1337 GCF_004010195.1 Chiloscyllium plagiosum | reverse complement strand
TCTGAGGAGCAGGACAGTTGGCTTTTTGGGCACGAGCCCTTCATCAGGAACGATGTGTGGATGGACAAAGGAGCCTCAGCGTCCTTCTACACCAGTCGCTGCCAGTTGTCAGACATGTGCAGCAAGCAATCAGCAAGGCAAGTGGTATATTAGCAAGAGGAATTGAGTTCAGAAGTAGGGATGCCTTTCTGCAATTAGGGGGTCATTGAATAGATTCAAGGCTGAGTTCATCTGATTTTTGAACAACAAAGAAATGAATGTTTGTGGGGGAAGGCAAGAACATGATTTTAAGACCAGTACAGAACAGTTCCAGAGTCATACAG
The DNA here is from genome assembly GCF_004010195.1 of Chiloscyllium plagiosum. Taxonomy (NCBI): domain Eukaryota; kingdom Metazoa; phylum Chordata; class Chondrichthyes; order Orectolobiformes; family Hemiscylliidae; genus Chiloscyllium; species Chiloscyllium plagiosum. The sequence goes on along the minus strand of NW_025184345.1, from coordinate 1,014 downwards.
CACAGAAACAGACCCTTAAGTCCAACTAGTCATAGAGATATACAGCATGGAAACAGACCCTTCGGTCCAACTTGTCCATGCCGACCAGATATCCCATCGCAATCTAGTCCCATCTGCCAGCACCTAGCCCATATCCCTCCAAACTCTTCCCATTCATATACCCATCCAAATGCCTTTTAAATGTTGCAATTGTACCAGCCTCCACCACTTTCTCCTGCAGCTCATTCTATACATTTACTACCCTTTGTGTGAAAAGGTTGCCCCTCAGATCTCTTTTGTTTCTTTCCCCCCTCACCTTAAACCTATGCCCTCTTGTCCTGGACCTCCCCTTCCCCCCACCACAGGGAAAAGATTTTGCCTATTTATCCTATCCATGCCCTTCATGATTTTATAAACCTTTAAAAGGTCACCCCTTAGCCTCCAACGCTCCAGGGAAAACAGCCCTAGCCTCCCTTTAGCTCAAATTCTCCAACCCTGGCAATATCCTTGTAAATGTTTCTGAGCCCTTTCAAGTTTCACAACATCTTACTGATAGGAAGGAAACCAGAATTGTGCACAATGTTCCAAATGTGGCCTAACCAATGTCCTGTACTGCGACAACACAACTTCCCAAATCCTATACTCAGAGGATTGGGAAAGTTTTCAAAACTTACAAAAGACAACCGGGAAAGAATGGAGGGAAAAACCGAACCTTTGAAGGTCAGCTTGGAGGCATCAAGGTCTCAGGACAGGGGGGTGGGGATGACCCCCAGCTATGGGCCACGTGTGAGCAAACGGTTCCAAATTGATTTACGATATCTGGTCGGTACAGACGAGTTGGACCGAAGGGTCTGTTTCTGTATACAGACGAGTTGGACCGAAGGGTCTGTTTCTGTACTGTATACCTCTATGACTCTGGCTTTCCACGAATGTTTGCCGTGTCAGTATATTCAATTTCTCTCTGGTGTCAGTGTTAAGACGTTGATGTCTCCTTTTGCTTCTCCTTCCCAGGGATGTTAACCATTTTGTGTCTGG
>NW_025184344.1:1448-2740 GCF_004010195.1 Chiloscyllium plagiosum | reverse complement strand
TGTATATTCTTAGGTGGTGGGTTTTGGTTCCTGCCTAAATATTATTGACAATAGAATTGTGGGTAGACATGTTGTGGCCAAGTAAATCTAGGATCCTGCACTCTGCTACAGAGCAGAATGCTGCAGGTGTCAAGAGCAGTGAGTTAGTGCACCACCTCCACCCAGCCACCCATGCGGATGGCTGGCTTCTCGTTAGGCAGATGGTCCTCTGCGTGACCACTGCGTGCGGTGGTGTCAGTGATGGTCAAGGTTGGGTGTTCATGTCAGACGTTGTGGGCTGCGTAGAACCATCCTGTGAATTTGTCGAGGTAGTATCCTGCGGATTTCCAGCAATCTGAGCTATTAGCCACATGAATGACCGGTCAGGTTAGCAGACTGAGCATTGTGTCCCCGTGGACCGGTCCAGTTTCAGCCACAACTCTGCCATCCCTGCGTTGTTAAATGGGACTGCACCGTGGGGAATGCGCTGGTGGGAATGTTCAGGTCCATGGGCACAGACTCAGCAGCTGGTCTGGTTTACCCTCTGGGCATACATGTGGGTCATGTCAAGGAAAATGTTCACCCACGGCTCAAGATGGGTGTTTTACTCCCACACTATCGCCTAACTATGGTAGTGCTTATTTTTTTTCCCCCAGTTGTGTGTGTACAAGTTTGAGCACAGTGAAGGACACAAGATGCGCAAATCTTTATTCAGTTTCCATCAGCAGGAAAAAAAGAAACACACAAATGGCCAGTATATCGCAGCTTTGAACAAATCATGGTTTAAAGTGATCCTTCTACTAAGGGCTTGAACGTAATCCAAGAGCGTTTCCTGTGTTAAGAGCAGCGCTGTGTCATTGGCTGGTTTTGGGGGTCCAGCAGCTGTGGGAATTGGTCATTCCATTAGCACTTCAAAGGGTGTGATTTCTGTTATTCGGTTTCTCTGTCCTCTTACTGTGTAAAACACCAATGGCCGGCCATCTGGCCAAGCCAGTCCTGTGTCCTGAGTGATTTTGGGGAGGGTGGTTTTGAGGGTGCCGTTCATTCTCTCCACCATTCCTGATGACTGAGGGGTGATACAGAATGTGGTATCTCCAGCGTATCCCGAGGGTGGAACAGTCAGCAGTAATGAACTTTGTGGTGAAATGGGCCCCATCCCCCGTACGTTTCTAAGCGCCCTGGGATATAAAACTCTTGTAATAACGTCCTGAAGGATACATTTTACCACTGCTCTGGTGGCATTATTTTTGTTGATGGCTAATGTTGAAAACATGTCGACAATAACTAGGACATGTTTTTATTCCTCTTTCTGA
>NW_025184344.1:0-1270 GCF_004010195.1 Chiloscyllium plagiosum | reverse complement strand
AGGTGGGTAAGAACCTGTAAGGATGGTGATTGCACGGCACCAATGTGGGCCCATGCGGCCCTCTCTTCTGGTGTGGCGGCGAGCTGATCTGCTCGGACTGCATTGAGAGGGTCAGGGGTCTCTGGAGGTTTCATCACATTGGGGGTCTGCAGGGCATAACTGCCCAGGGGTAATGCGGATTCCCGGGTGGCTGCATCAGCAGAGGCATTTGCTGAGGTGACGGGGTCGGTGGCAGAGTTGTTGGCAACATATATTATAATAGCGACAGCGGCGGGTAGCAGGACCGCTTCTCGGATTTTGGCAATGTGTGCAGCATGTTTGAATCGTCTCCGTGCTGAGCCGATAAACCCCACTGTTTCCAGGTTGTGCCAAAGTCCTGAACGACTCCAAAGGCATATCTGGAGTTTGTGTAGATAGTGGCTGTGCTACCCTGTGCCAGTTTGCAGGCTCTGGCGAGAGCAAAGAGCTCTGTCACCTGTGTGGAAACCCCGTCTGATAATGCAGCTGATTCGAGAGTGGTGAAGGGGGTGCAGATTGCATGTCCTGCTAATGTGTATTGGTCTGATGGCAGGAAGGAAAAGCCGCTGGTGGAAAGAATCTGGTCAGGGTTTTCTCAGATCGGTCAGGACACCTGCTGAACCAGGCGAAAGTGAGGACTGCAGATGCTGGAGATTAGAGTCAAGATGAGAATGGTGCTGAAAACCACAGCAGGTAAGACAGCATTCAAGAAGCAGGAAAATCAACGTTTCTGGCAGGAGCCCGTTTGTCAGGAATGCTGAACCATGTCCAAGAAATTGTGGTTGTCTGCAGAATCATGTTTGCTGAGCGGAATTAGGGTGGCAGGTATCAAAGCTAGGGCACGGTGTAGGGAATGGTTAACCTAGATCACCAAGCGACCTGATGACCAGTTCTCTGAGTTACAGTAAAATGTTGGATTGCTGCTGAATTAAGCAGCAGGAAGATTGACAGTGGGACCAAAACAGTACACGGATTATCTATCACAATGGGGGTGGCCTTATCCATTGTTACTGTGGCTGCTGCCAACGCGCACAAACATGCCGGCATTCCACTCATAACAGGTGGTAACTAAACAATAGTAAAACGCAACAGGGCGATCGAGATCCCCATGAAGCTGTGTTAAAATGCCAGATGTGAACCCTTCTGGCTTGGTTACATAACGACAGAAGGGCCGGGATTAATCTGGACTCCCAGAGCAGGAGTGGAAATTATTTGTTGATTCAGATCAGTGAATGTCTGTTGCATTTTGGAT
>NW_025184343.1:596-2740 GCF_004010195.1 Chiloscyllium plagiosum | reverse complement strand
TTATTTTTGATATTTTTCCCCCGCTGATTCCCTCCATTTTGCTGAGGCGACTCAATCATTTAGTACCTCATGTTGTAAAGCTCCTTGCGATCTCTTCTACTGCACACTGTTACACCACTGCTTCCCTTGATCATTCAGTTATCCAACTCAATTGGGAAATTTTACCCGTGATCTAATACAAAAACTGATGCTGATCGAAGCAACCGGTAGAAATTACAAGAGGTGATATCTTTTTCAAAACAAATACAAAAAACCCGAAGCCAATTCAGATTCTTCCCTTCAGAATCATTGAATGACAGAATCACATAGAACAGGAGAGGGCCTTGAGCTAAATTCACATTATATTACGCTAAATTCACATCACTTCCACTTTCCATCACTTGGATCATAGCCTTGAACGTTATGACGGTTCAACTGTTAATCCAAGTGTGTTTTCAAGGTTGTGAAGTTTCCCATCTCAACCATCTTCCCAGGCAGGGCAATGCAGGCCCCTACCATCCTCTGGGTGGGAAGATCTTTCCTCTTGTCCCCTCGAAAACTCCTGTCTTCCAGCTTAAAATGATGCCACCTTATTATCTGCCCATGAACAAGGGGAGCATCTGTTTTCTATTCATCCTGTCCACACCCCTCAGTCCTATACACCCCGATCACTGCTCTAAAGAAAGCAGCCTGAGCTTATTCAGTCTCTCTCTTCACAGCGACATTGCTACAGCTCAAGCAACATTCTGCTGAATCTCCTTTGCACTCCCTCCCTTACAATCACATCCTTCCCATCGTGCAGTAACCAGGACTGTACACAATACTCAGACTGTGACCCAAACAAAGCAGGACCTCCCTGCTCTTATAATTGAAGTCTCTATTGGGAAGGGCATGTGTCCTGTCTGCCTTCTTTACCCTCGTAACCTGTCCTGCTGCCTTCAGGGATCTGTTAACAATCACCTCAAGATCTTTCTGTTCCTCTAAGTGTCCTGGTGTTCTGCCATTTATTGAGTGTTGCCTTGTCTTGTGACTTCTGCCAAAGTGCATCACCTCACATTTATCAGGATTAAATTTCATCTGCCACTGATTTGCACATCTGACCAATCTGTCTGGATTTATCTATAACCGATGACTATTTCTCTAACTGCCAGCTACTCGGTCAATATTTGTGTAATCTACAAACTTATATATGATTGCCAATCTCCCCTTGTACCTATCCCCACCATGCCTACCCTGCACGCCCCCAGTGATCCCACCCCCTCCCCACACAAACATACACCCTTATCAATGTCATTTGTGATTATCACAAAGAATGAGTCACCCAGCACTGAGAGCTGTGGAACACCATTGGACACCAGCTTCCAATTACCCAAACAGCCTTCTATCAACACCCTCTGTTTTCACTGACTGAACCCATTTTAGAGCCAAGTTACCAAGTTACTCCGGATGCCACTTGTTTTTACCTTTGTTATCTCCCATGTGGGTCAAAGGCTTTTATGAACTCCATACAACCTACAGCAATTGGCCTACTCTCATCTACACACCTGGTCACCTCCTCAAAACGTTCCACCAGATTGGGTTTGGCATGAGCCTACTCTGACAAAGCTGTGCTGACTCTCCATGATCAGATTGGTTTGGCATGACCCTACTCTGACAAAGCTGTGCTGACTCTCCATGATCAAACCGTGTCTCTTGAAATGGAGATTAATTCCCTCCTTCGAAATTTTCTCGAATAGTTTCTCTAACACTAATATAACACACACTGGTCTGTTATTCCTGGTCTATCTTTATTGCCTTTCTTGAAGAGCTTGATTTGAATTGATTTGAATTGATTTATTTATTGTCATGTGGACCAAATTACAGATAACAACCTTTGTTTATGAGCAAAACAGGCAGATCATAGTCAGCAAGGATGTACAGATTAGAAACACTGAGATAGAAACATACAGGTAACATTGCACAGCACGTGCGACTCAACAGTGACCCTTCAACACTGTCTGTCCCCGCAGTGCCCCTGCACAGCCATGTGTCCCAGCAGTGATCTGCACAGCCATGTGACCCTGCACCACTGTCTGACCCCGCACTGACCCTACACAGCCGGGTGACCCAGCAGTGACCCTGCACAGCCACCTGACCCAGCAGTGACCCTGCACAGCCATCTGACC
>NW_025184343.1:0-447 GCF_004010195.1 Chiloscyllium plagiosum | reverse complement strand
ACAGCCGTGTGACCCTGCACAGCCATGTGACCCAGCAGTGACCCTGCACAGCCATATGACTCAGCAATGCCCCTGCACAGCCGTGTGACCCAGCACAGCCATCTGACCCTGCACAGCCGTGTAACCCAGTAGTGACCCTATACAGCCGTGTGACCCAGCAGTGACTGCACAGCCGTGTGACCCAGCCGTGAGCCTGCACCACTGTCTGACCCAGCAGTGACTGCACAGCCATGTGACCCAGCAGTGACCCTGCACAGCCATGTGACCCAGCAGTGTCCCTGCAGAGCCATCTGACCCAGCAGTGACCCTGCACAGCCGTGTGACCCTGCAGTGACCCTGCACAGCTATCTGAACCAGCAGTGACCCTGCACAGCCACCTGACCCTTCAGTGACTCAGTACATCCATGTGTCCCAGCAGTGACCCTGCACAACCGTGTGACCCTGCAC
>NW_025184342.1:1392-2740 GCF_004010195.1 Chiloscyllium plagiosum | reverse complement strand
TCTCTCTCTGTCTCTCATTATCTCTCTTCCTCCGTTACCCTATCTCTCTCTCTGTTTCTCATTATCTCTCTCCCTCCGTGACCCTATCTCTCCCTTGTTCCCCCCTCTCTCTCCCCGCTCCTTCTCTCTCTCCCTCTCCCTCGGTATCTCTCTCTCTCTCCCCCCACCTCCCTCCGTTTCTCTTTGACTGAATCTCTCTCCCGCCTCTACCTCCCTCCCTCCCTCTCTCTGACATGCTCTGTCTTTCTCTGATCATTTCCTCTCCCTCTGACCCAGAGACTGAGAGAAGGGTGGTGGTGGTGCGGCTGCATGTGGGGGGGGGGGGGGGGGGGATATGAGATGATGTGGGAGGTAGGAGACGGAATTGCGGGAGGGAGACAGAGATCGCAGAGTCAGGGTGAGGGGGAGAAGGAAGAGTGAAGGCATGTGGAGAAACAGGGGTTGGGTGTGTGTGTGAGAGAGGGGGAGTGAAAGGGAGAGGTGGTGAGAAAGAGTGAGTGTGCAGAAAGAGAGAGAGAGGGGGAGAGAAGTGATGAGAAAGAGTAGGCGAGAGGAAGTGGGTAGGCCAGGTTGGAGTTGGGGGGACAGAGGGTGTTAAACGCAGCTCCTGAGCTCAGGGCGCGGTGCCCTCCCCTTCCCTGAGGACCAGGACTTGGGGCTGAGTCTGTATCTTTCCAGCTGAGCTTCTCCAACACAAAGACACACAACAACATCGGTCACTCTGCTGCTCGGCACGCTTTAATCAGCATTTTTATTGTTTACAAATAGAAGTGATGGATATAGTCAGTGGGATGGTGCCTTTTCTCACTGGACCCTGAGTTGTGAGAAACATTTAAATGTTTCCCTGTAACCCCCCCTGTGGGATAAGGATAGACAAACCAGCGCTACCCTCAGTCTGTTACCACAGCGACAGGCTGCTCCATCGCTGAAACACTGAACTGAAATGAGAAAATCCCGGATGGATTGACTAATGAGGGAATTTGATGGATGGATGGATTTGGGTGAAGGGATATTTCAGCACATTCTTCAGCTGCTGCCTGAACTTAGTCTGGGTCACGGCATAAATCGCGGTGTTTGTGCAGCAACTGAGGAGCTGCAGCATGAAGCCCAATTCCTGCACAAACCAATCGAGATACAGAGGGGAAACCACAATATCAATCATCCGGTACCATATAGAATACAGAATTAACGTTGACCATAACAGGATGAAATTAGCCGAGATCACAAACAGTAAAATTATGGATTTTTTTCGGTTTCTCATTTCAGCGTCAGACTGAGCGTCCCCATTGGTGTGAGCGCGGAGCCCCCTGCGGGCTCTGCTGGTCACTACAATGTGTCTGACAGTGAG
>NW_025184342.1:0-681 GCF_004010195.1 Chiloscyllium plagiosum | reverse complement strand
GGAGTTTGGGAATTCCTGTATTTTGGTCTAAATTGTGCTCGATCCTGAGTCGTGGAGAAATGTAAACGCAGGGAAAACGTATTCACCCCTTTAACTGCCTGAGGGGCCTTCGGAACAGTGTCTCCTTCTCCCTGGAACAGGATCTCTTCCCTCGGGATCTTCTCATTTGTTCAATTCACTGACGTCCGGCCGTTCACAAACAATGTCTGGGTCAGAACATTCCGGGGAATGTCAGTTATAGAATCTCGGGGGCAGAACGTTCCGGGGAATGTCAGTTATAGAATGTTGGGGACACAACCTTCCAAGGAACATCACTTATACGATGTTGGGGACATAAAGTTCAGGGGAACACCTTGACCTGTCCATCATCTTTTCCCCCATCCACCCCACCCTCCTCTCTGACCTATCACTTCTCCCCCACCTCCATCTTCTGATCACATTCCCAGCTTCCTTCCCCCCAGCCAAAGCCCCAGTCCCCTCCCATTTATCTCTCAGCTCCCCGGTCCACAAGTCTCATTCCTGATGAAAAGATTATGCCTGAAACGTTCATTCCCCTACTCCACGGACGCTGCCTGACCTGCTGTGCTTTTCCAGCACCACACTCCCAGTCAGGAAACAGTCCGACATCGTCATACTCACGGGACCAGTCCTGATGGTTCATGTTTCATGAAGCCCCATCAC
>NW_025184341.1:0-2740 GCF_004010195.1 Chiloscyllium plagiosum | reverse complement strand
ACCAGAATCAACTGTATTTTATCGAAAAAGAAGGATAAAATTTGATAGAGATAGCAAATACAATGAACAATAGAATTCAAGGAGTTCTCGGAGATCAACAAACCTGGGACTTGACCAAAAGAGAACAGCTATTAACTTTGGAATACAACATTGAAAAATCCCCAGCCGAGAGAAAACAATGATTGTTAAAAGACAAAGGAAACCCAGGATTATCTAGAGGAATGCCCATCATTGATCAGGTGTTTTACAGGAGTGGTCCCATAGAGGGGAATGGGAGGGAACAGCAACTATTTTGGGTATGATCATTGTAACATATTGTACAAAAAGACTGTTTTTGACTGCAAAAATCAGAGTGTGTCATTGATCTCTCTTCCGGCCTGAGCTGCAGTTAAGGGATCGATTGTGTTCTCACGTTGAAGCCAGATTCGGGGATGATCCTTTGGCCCTCTCTGTGCATTCTCCAGTTTCTGATTGAATAAAAGTCAGCCACGTCCCTGAATCCTGTCTGCCTCCTGACTCTGTCTCCAGTCTGGGTTCTCGCTCCTACAGATTGACGAGACAACGAGGAATCTCAGCTTGAAGCCGGGATGTGGGTGAGCAAAATTTGATGTACCACCCCTCTTAGATTATGAGGCACTTGGTGCATGAAAAGCCAGGGCAAAAAAAACGTTTAATTGGATTGAGCAGGCGGAGACAGAATTACAGGTCAGGGTGGACAGGGGGTGCCCGGCACGTGACAGTATGAGACAAAGAGACACCAAGAGACTCGGGTGGGAGAATGCAAGATAAAGAGAGACCAAGAGTCTTGAGCAAGGGACAGTGTGAAAACAAAGAGAGCAAGGGAGATCCTAAGGCATGAAGAAGTAACAAAGAGGATTGATGAGGGCAGAGCGGTAGATGTGATCTATATGGACTTCAGTAAGGCATTCGACAAGGTTCCCCATGGGAGACTGGTGAGCAAGGTTAGATCTCATGGAATACAGGGAGAACTAGCCATTTGGATTCAGAAAGGGGAGGGCGAACAACCAGAAATCATGTTACATGTTGGCACCAATGATATAGTCAGGAATAGGATTGAGGATATAAAATGTTAGGGTGGAAGCTGCAGAGCAGGATGAATAGGGTAGTGTTCTCAGGTTTACGACTGGTGCCATGAGATAGCAAGGCGAGGAACAGGGAGCAGGCAGAGCTTAACCCATGGCTGCGCAGCTGGTGTCGGAGGGAGGGCTTCAGATATGTAGATAATGGGATGTCTTCTGGGGAAGGGTGAGACCTGTCATGAAGGACGGGTTGCACCTGAACTGGAAAAATTAGGAACAGTAAGGGAGCAGTCACCTCATTAGGGGTTTACTACAGGCCCCCCAATAGCAGCAGGGAGATTGAAGAAAGCATAGGTCGGCAGATTTTGGAAAAGAGTGAATGTTGTCGGGTTGTTGTAATGGGTGACTTTAACTTTCCCAATATTGATTGGAACCTCCTTCGAGCAGAAGATTTGAATGAAGCTGTTTTTGTAAGGGGTGTTCAGGAGGGTTTCCTACCTCAGTACGTTGACAGGCCGACAAGGGGAGAGGCCATTTTGGATTTGGTGCACGGCAATGAGCCGGGGCAGGTGACAGATCTTTAGATTAGATTAGATTACAGTGTGGAAACAGGCCCTTCGGCCCAACAAGTCCACACCGACCCGCCAAAGCGAAACCCACCCATACCCCTACATTTACCCCTTACCTAACACTACGGGCAATTTAGTATGGCCAATTCACCTGACCCTGCACATCTTTGGACTGTGGGAGGAAACCGGAGCACCCGGAGGAAACCCACGCAGACACGGGGAGAACGTGCAAACTCCACACAGTCAGTCGCCTGAGGCAGGAATTGAACCCGGGTCTCTGGCGCTGTGAGGCAGCAGTGCTAACCACTGTGCCACCGTGCTGCCCAAATCTTGTGGTGGGAGAGCATTTTGGTAATAGTGACCACAACTGCCCCACATGCTACATAGCTATGGAGAAGGAGAGAAGCAGGCACAATGGGAGGATATTTAATTGGGGAAAAGGAAATTATGATACTATCAGGCGTGAGTTGGGGAGCATGGACTGGGAGCAATTGTTCCATGGAAAGGGCACTATAGACATGTGGAGAGTGTTTAAGGAACAGTTGTTGTGAGTGATGCATAAATGTGTTCCTCTGAGACAGGCAAGAAGTGGTAAGATAAAGGAACCTTGGATGACGAGAGCGGAGGCGCTTCTCATCAGAAGAAAGAAGGCAGCTTACGTAAGGTGGAGGAAGCAAGGGCCTTGCTCAGCTCCAGAGGATTACAGGCAGGCGAGGAAAGAGCTCAAAAATGATCTGAGGAGAGCTAGGAGGAGGTACGAGAAAGGCTTGGCAGGAAGGATTAGGGATAATCCAAAGGCATTTTACACGTATGTGAGTAATAAGAGAATGATCAAAGAAAGAGTAGGACCGATCAGGGATAGCATAGGGAACTTGTGTATAGATTCTGAGGAGGTAGGGGAGGCCCTAAATGAGTTTTTTGCTTCTGCCTTTACTAAAGAAAAGGACCTTGTAGTGAATGAAATCATTGAGGAGCAGGTACACATGCTGGAATGGATAGAGATTGAGGAAGCTCATGTGCTGAAAATTTTGACAAACATGAAGATTGACAAGGTGCCAGGGCCAGACCAGATTTGTCCTTGGCTGCTTTGGGAAGTGGGAAATGTGATTGCTTCGCAGCTTGCGAAGATCT
>NW_025184340.1:0-2740 GCF_004010195.1 Chiloscyllium plagiosum | reverse complement strand
CTGAAACACCATGCTCCCCTTCACCTCTCCCAACCGGGTCCCTGGTACTGTGAGACAGCTGTGCTAACCACTGAGACACCACCTACCCCTCCCGCCAAACTGGGTGCCTGGTACTGTGAGTCAGCTATGCTAACCAATGAGACACCATGCCCTCTCCCCCTCCCCTCAAACCGGGTCCTTGGTACTGTGAGACAGCCGTGCTAACCACTGTGTCACCATTCTCCCCCTCCTCCTCCACCCAAAACCGAATCCCTGCTACTGTGAGACAACCACGCTAACTGCTGAGACACCAATGCCCCTCTCCACCTCTCTCAAACCGGGTCCCTGGTTTGGTGGGAGGGGGAGGGGTACATGGTGTCGCAGTGGTCAGCAAGGCTGTCTCACGGTACCAGGGAACGGTTTGGTGGGGACGGGGAGAGGGCATGGTGTCTCAGTGGTTAGCATGGCTGTCTCACAGTACCAGGGACCCGGTTTGTGGGAGGGGGAGGGGGCATGGTATCTCAGGGTGAGCACGGCTGTCTCACTGTACACAATGCCCCTTCAGCTCCCCCCAAACCGGGTCCCTGGTACTGTGAGACAGCCGTGCTAACTACTGAGACACCATAACCCCTCCCCCTCACCCCAAAACCGGGTCCCAGATACAGTGAGACACACGTGCTAACCACTGAGACACCATGTCCGCAACCCCTCCATTCCAAACCGGGTCCCTGGTATTGTGAGACAGCCGTGCTAACCACTGAGAAACCATGACCACTCCTCCTCCCCCAATAAGCGTCCCTGTTACTGTTAGACAGCCGAGCTAACCATTGAGACACCATGTCCCGTCCCCATCCCACCCAAACAGTGTCCCTGGTACTGTGAGACAGCCGCGTTAACCACTGAGACACCATGCCCCTCCCCCTCCCCCCCAAATCGCATTGCTGGTACTGTGAGACAGCCGTGCTGACTACTGAGACACCTTCTCCCCCTTCCCTCCCCCCAAATTGGGTCCCTGGTACTGTGAGACAGCCGTGCTAACCACTGAGACACCATGTCCGCCTCCCCCTCCACCCCAAACCGGGTCCCTAGTACAGTGAAACAGCTGTGCTAACCACTGAGACACCATGCACCCGACACCTTCCCTCCCAAACTGGGTCCCTGGTACTGTGAAACAGCCGTGCTAACTACTAAGGCATCATGCACCCCACACCTTCCCTCCCAAACTGGGTCCCTGGTACTGTGAGACAGCTATGCTCACCACTGAGACACCATATCCCCTCCCCCTTCCCCTCCCCCCAAACCGGGTCCCTAGTATTGTGAGACAGCCGTGGTAACCATTGAGACACCATGCTCCCCCTTCCCCTCCCCCACAAACCGGGTCCCTGGTACTGTGAGTCAGCCATGCTAAACAATGAGACACCATGCAGCCTCTCCCACCCCTCCTAATCCGGGTCCCTGGTACTGTGAGTCATCCGTGCTAACCATTGAGACACCATGTGCCCCTCCCCCTCCCACCAAACCGGGTCCCTGGTACTGAGAGACAGCCGGGCTAACCGCTGAGACACCATGCCCTCTCTCCCTCCCCTCAAACCGGGTCTCTGGTACTGTGAGTCAGCTGTACTGACCAATGAGACACCATATCCCCCTCCCCCTCCACCCAAAACCGCATCCCTGGTACTGTGAGACTGCCGTGCTCACCACTGAGACACCATGCCCCATCCCCCTCCCCCTCAAACCGGGTCCCTGGTACTGTGAAACAGCCGTGCTAACCAATGAGACACCGTACCCCACACCCCTTCCCCTCAAAACCGCATCCCTGGTACAGTGAGACTGCCGTGCTCACCACTGAGACACCATGCCCCATCCCCCTCCCCCTCAAACCGGGTCCCTGGTACTGTGAAACAGCCGTGCTAACCAATGAGACACCGTACCCCACACCCCTTCCCCTCAAAACCGCATCCCTGGTACTGTGAGACAGCCATGCTAACTGCTGAAACACCATGCCCCCCTTCACCTCTCCCAAACCGGGTCCCTGGTACTGTGAGACAGCTGTACTAACCACTGAGACACCACCTCCCTCTGCCCCTCCCCCTAAACCGGGTCCTTGGTACTGTGAGACAGCCGTGATAACCACTGACACAACATGACCCCTGCCCCTACCACCAAACCGGGTTCCTGGTACAGTGAGACAGCCGTGCTAACCACTGAGACACCATGCTCTCTCTCCCTCCCCTCAAACCGGTTCTCTGGTACTGTGAGTCAGCTGTACTAACCAATGAGACACCATATCCCCCTCCCCCTCCACCCAAAACCGCATCCCTGGTACTGTGAGACTGCCGTGCTCACCACTGAGACACAATTCTCCCACTCCGCTCCCCCACAAACCGGGTCTCTGGTACTATGAGTCAGCCATGCTAACCAATGAGACAGCGTACCCCCCTCCCCCTCCCCACAAAACCGCAACCCTGGTACTGTGAGACAGCCATGCTAACTGCTGAAACACCATGCCCCCTCACCTCTCCCAAACCGGGTCCCTGGTACTGTGAGACAGCTGTGCTAACCACTGAGACACCAACTCCCCCTGCCCATCCCCCCAAACCGGGTTCCTGGTACAGTGAGACTGCCGTGCTCACCACTGAGACACCATGCCCCATCCCCCTCCCCCTCAAACCGGGTCCCTGGTACTGTGAAACAGCCGTGCTAACCAATGAGACACCGTACCCCACACCCCTTCCCCTCAAAACCGCATCCCTGGTACTGT
>NW_025184339.1:0-2740 GCF_004010195.1 Chiloscyllium plagiosum | reverse complement strand
AACAAGCTTGTGTAACCTGAAAACATGAGAACAATATTTGCTAAATTAACATGTGTTTGAAGGATTGCATTGACAAGCATTTTAAAGTTTAGTTGATCTTGCAGTGTGGCAGACTTGTGTATGCTGGTAGCCATTTATTCATACACAAGACCCGGTTCTTTGCAGACAAAAAGAACACGTGCACACATTGTATCTGTTTCAACTCAACAAGTGAGAGGCATTCTTTGAGTCATTTCTTAGGGCAGTGTTTTCATCATTCGAACAGTTTAAACAAAGATTAGATTAGATTACATTACTGTGTGGAAACAGGCCCAACAAGTCCACACCCACCCGCCGAAGTGCAACCCACCCATACCCCTACATTTACCCCTTACCTAACACTACGGGCAATTTAGCATGGCTAAATAACCTGACCTGCACATCTTTGAACTGTGGGAGGAAACCGGAGCACCCGGAGGAAACCCACGCAGACAGGGGGAGAACGTGTAAACTCCACACAGTCAGTCACCTAAGGCGGGAATCTGGTGCTGTGAGGCAGCAGTGCTAACCACTGTGCCACCGTGCCGCCCAAACTCGTCTAACTGCTGTAATCTCCATAACGATGCCTCTATCAATCAGAGTCCATTCTCCAAGTACTCTGTACTCTGCTAATAAACAGCAAACTTTGTTTGAAGTGGCACTCTTGATAAACTGGCAAACATTATATGCCTGAAATACCTTGATTATTATCATGATGTCTGAGCAGTCAGTTGAGTGCAAGGTGAAAACGATCGCTGCCAGTATCATTTAAGACAAGGGTGTGGTATTATTCGATTTATGCTGTAAATGAAGTATAGGTGTGTACCCCCAGCATTAGGCTTCTAACACTTGAGTGCTTTCGCATTTACGATGTGGACCTTTTTGATCAACCAAAACACTCTTGGTACCATAGATGCTGGTTCATAAAATGCTTGCTGTAGTATAAAATGTTTTTCATTTATATTGGTACTTTTGCAAACTGTTCTGATGAGTGCAAGATGAAAAGCTTTGACTATTATTCCTCAGCAGTGCTCTTATTGTACAGTTGCAAGGGAGAGGTTAGAAAGGTTTGTATGCGGTAATTTGGATATGAAATGCCCAAAATAAGATTATCTCTGAACCATTAATGGCTGTTAAATGTGAAGTAGTTAAGTATTTTAAAAATACACTTATTAAGTGTATTGCCGGAGAAATGGGATTGTAGTTAACTTTATAAAAATTGAAAGAATTGCAGATGCTGTAAATCTGAAACCAAAAACAGAAGTTGCTGGAAAATCTCAGCAGGTCTGGTAGCATCTGTGAAGTGGAGGTGCTGGTGTTGGACTGGAGTGGACAAAGTCAAAAATCAGGCAACACTGGGTTATAGTCCCAACAGGTTTATTTGAAAACACAAGCTTTTGGAGATCAGCTCCTTCAGGTGTTAATGAGGGAGGATATGTTGGACACCATTTATAAGTAAAAGATGGAAAAATCTGTTAACATTTCTGGTCTGGTGACCCTTCCTCAGAACTGATGGTAGCTAGGAAAATGTTGGTATTTATGCAGAAGGTAGGGTTGGAGATGAGGTAAGGAGTAAACAATAGATGGGGATAGAGCCCAATAAAAGAAGAGCAATTGGATAGACAAAGGAGTAGATAATGATCTGGTTCAGACAGTAAATAACTGTCTAGTCAACAGCCTCTCTCTTTCTTTGGGCTCTGTTTCCACCTATTGTTTACTCCTTACCTCATCCCAAAACCTATCTTCATATAAGCCAACACCTTTTTTTAAAAATTTCCCCCTTTGTATTTTGATTGAATCCCTGCCCATCCTTTCACTTTTTTGGTCACTCAGCCTTTCCTTTTGTTGAGAAGGGCACGGCTTGTCACTGGCCACTTGGGTGTTTCCTTCCTGGTGGTGGAATATGAATAAAGATTTATGCACTTATTATTCTTTACTGTGCCCTCCACCTACACACACACACGACATGGCTGCTGGGGAATAAAAACAATGTATATTTTCTCCAGGAGATTAGAATCTCCTCAGTTCAGGGGACTGACTCCGAGCTGCCCGGCCATTGCCAGTGTACTGTGTGGAAGAAATCAGTTCTCCGGAGTAGAAGACATTGCCTTATATTTTTCTTCTTTGTTGCTGTGTTTCTGGGGCTCTTTTCTTGTAAGAGAAAAAGACAAAATAAAATATAAACCAATTTAGAATCTCTTTAGTTAATGGGACTAAATCCAAGCTTTAAAAAAAGTTTTCCGAGCTGCCATTCGCTCTGAAGAAGGGTCAATGGACCTGAAACATTAGCTCTGATTTTTTTCAGATGCTGCCAGACCTGCTGAGCTTTCCCAGAAGCTTCTGTTTTTGCTTGTGGTTAACCTAATGCCCCTATTAGAATATAGAACAGTACAGCACAGAACAGGCCCTTCAGCCCACGATGTTGTGCTGACCATTGATCCTCATATATGCACCCTCAAATTTCTGTGACATGTGGTATGGGAGCTTAGAACATGATTGAGATTTTAGTATATAAAACATGCCTTGATTATAAATAACAACATATAGCTTTTGTTTTGTTACCTCTGTAGTAGATTTCTTCTAACATTGAGCTTTACAGATGTTTCGTTTTCTTAGGTAACTGTGGTTGGCATGATCAAAGATGCAGAAAAAGCACCAACAAACATTTTGTACAAATTGGATGACATGACTGCACCCCCTATGGATGTAAGACAGTGGGTAG
>NW_025184338.1:1198-2740 GCF_004010195.1 Chiloscyllium plagiosum | reverse complement strand
TTTCCAGCATCTGCAGTTATTGTTTTTACCTCTAGGCAATCAAGACAGACAATAAATGCTCACCTAGCCAACAATGCCATACACGAATGAATTATAAATTAAATCTCACATGAAGTCCCTCTTTTGCAATTTCTCCAAGATTAACACATTCCTAAGGGCTATTAACCAGAATTCTACAATATTCCAGGAGAGGCCTATAAAGCATGATACCCTTGCTTTTGCATTCTTAAAAGCATTATCAACTTGCCTTGTCACGTTCAAAGATCATGAACATGCACCCCCAGATGCTCTTATTCTTTACTCTTCAAAATCGTATTATTTTGATAACACTGACTGTCCATGTCATTTCTCCTAAAGTGCACAACCTAATGTACACTAACTTGCATCTGCCTTATATTCATCCAGTTCTTCGACAATTCCTCAACTCATCTACCAACTGCTGGTTAGTGTCATTTGTGAAATTAGATCTGCTTCTCTGAATCCAGGTAATTCAAGTCAATTAGGACCAGAAGGGATCCATCAGTGATCTGTAGCACATTACGCTCAGTAAATTTTTGAGAGTGTATTTACTTCTTTAACTTAATATCAGCTTCCTCTTTACTGCCAACTGCTTATTCATTCCTTCATTTGCTAAGGGTTATCACTATCTTAAAAGGTTTCAACAAAGGTGAAAGATTGTTTCAGAAACCTAATCAGCAACCAGTTTACTCTCAAAACAACACATAAGCTTCTTGGGATCTGAAATAAGGATCAATTTTTTCAAAATTACCATCAAAACCAATAATGCTTCAAAGCAAGAAGCCTATTTGTCCCACTCCAGCAGAACATTGCACAAAAGAATAGCTTTCCAGAACTGGAGGGCATAGGTTTAGAGATAGAGGGGCAGGATATAAAAGGGATCTAAGGGGCAACTTCTTCACACAGAGGGTGGTGCATGTATGGAATGAGCTGTCAGAGGAAGTGATGGAGGCTGGTACAATTACAGCAGTTAAAAGGCATCTGGCTAGGTATACAAATAGGGTTTAGAGGGATATGGCTTAAGTTTTGGCAAATGGTACTGGATTAAGTTGGGATATCCATCAGCTTAGACAAGTTGGACTGAAGGGTCTGCTTTCATGCTGTATGCCTCTATGACTTTATAACTCTCATAGTATTCTCTTGAAATGCTTATCCTCGTATTAAAGATCAAATTTCTAAAAGTACTGAAGCTCAGTAGTACAAGATAATGAAGAACATAACAAGTGCAGATTAAATTCACACACATAAAAAATTATCGTTTGGCTCATAGAGGTGTACAGCATGGAAACAGACCCTTCAGTCCAACCTATCCATGCCAACCGGATATCCCAACCCAATCTAGTCCCAACTGCCATATCCCTCCAAACCCTTACAATTCATATACCCATCCAAATGCATCTTAAATGGTGCAATTGCACCAGCCTCCACCACTTCCTCTGGCAGCTCATTGCATATCCGTACCACTCTCTGTGTGAAAAAGTTGCCCCTGAGGTCTCTTTTATATCTTTCCCCTCTCACCCTAAA
>NW_025184338.1:0-952 GCF_004010195.1 Chiloscyllium plagiosum | reverse complement strand
CAACTCCTGTACTCAATACTATGACCAATAAAAGAAAGCATACCGAATGTCTTCTTCATTATCCTATCTACCTGCGACTCCACTTTCAAGGAGCTATGAACCTGCACTCCAAGGTCTCTTTGTTCAGCAACACTCCCTAAGACCTTACATCAAGTGTATAAGTCTTGCTAAGATTTGCTTTCCCAAAATGCAGCACCTCGCATTTATCTGAATTAAACTCCATCTGCCACTTCTCAGCCCATTGGCCCAACTGGTCCAGATCCTGTTGTAACCTGAGGTAACCCTCTTCGCTGTTCACTACACCTCCAATTTTGGTATCATCTGCAAACTTACTAACTGTACCTCTTATGCTCGCATCCAAATCATTTATGTAAATGACAAAACGTAGAACACCAAGCACCGATCCTTGTGGTACTCCACTGGTCACAGGCCTCCAGCCTGCACCACCACCCTCTGTTTTCTATCTTTGAGCCAGTTAGGTATCCAAATAGCTAGTTCTCCCTGTATTCCATGAGCTCTAATCTTGCTAATCAGTCTCCCATGGGGAACCTTGTCAAACGTCTTACTGAAGTCCATACAGATCACATTTACCGCTCTGCCCTCATCAATCCTCTTCGTCACTTCTTCAAAAAACTCAATCAAGTGTGTGAGACATGATTTCCCATGCACAAAGCCATGGTGACTGTCCCTAATCAACCCTTGCCTTTCCAAATACACGTACGTCCTGTCCCTCAGGATTGCCTCCAATAACTTGAACATCACCGAGGTCAGGCTCACTGGTCTATAGTTCCCTGGCTTGTCCTTACCACCCTTCTTAAACAGTGGCACCACATTAGCTAACCTCCAGTCTTCCAGCACCTCACCTGTGACTATCAATGATACAAATACAAGAGGCCCAGCGATTACTTCTCTAACTCTAAGTTCTCGGGTACACCTGATCAGGTCTTGGGGA
>NW_025184337.1:1217-2740 GCF_004010195.1 Chiloscyllium plagiosum | reverse complement strand
TCACTCCCACTCTCTCCCTCCCTCTCTCACACACAGACACAGACATTACAGTGGCTCAGTGGTTAGCACTGCTGCCTCCTGGCACCATGGACTGGATTCGATTCCAGCCTCGGGTGACTGTCTGTGTGGGGGGAGTTTGCACAGTCTCCCTGTGTCCGTGTGGGTTTCCTCTGGGATCTCTGGTTTCCTCCCACAATCCCAAAGATGTGTAGGGTGTAGGGGTGTTTGCCTGGAGAGGGGAGTGGATGAGCAGGGTGGAGAAGAGGGTTTCTCCGCAGTGACCGCTCGCTGGGCACCAACTGGGATCAGCCAACCCTGACAGCTACGCTTCACCCACGGCCATGCCATGTAGGGGGGACCCTCTGTGCCTGGGGTCTCTCTGTGTACCCTCCCTCCCCGCGCCATCCTTACCCAAGCTGCAGAGTGTGGTGAGGCCTGGTGTTTCAGTAACAGCTCCACAATGTCAGCGTTATCATGGTGGACTGCCACATGGAGAGGAGTCAGACCGTTCTGTCGGATACAAACAGGCTTTAGTACAGGAAAGCAAGCAGCCCTCTCCCTCACCATCAACACACACACTCGAGCTCCCAGTCTCAGAGCCACAGCCTTGTGGTCCTCGAATCCCTTCCCTGAGAGCTCTCTCCCCAGCTCTCCATCCAGAACACACCCATATCTCTGTGTGTGTGTGTGGATCTGTGGGTCTCATCAACAAATGTCTGTGTGTCTGTGCACACATGATGGAGTGTGGGTGTATCACAAGGGTGGCCCCGTGTCAGAGAGGGACTCATGGGGCGTGTGTGTGAGAGAGAATGTGTGTCAGAGTGTTTGAGAGCCTATCAGAGATCCATGTGCTGATATGATGTGAGATGTGTGTGTTGGCGCACGTGAGAGTGAAAGAGAGACACTGTGAGAGAGAGTGTGTGCACAAGTGAGTGTGTGCATGAATGTGCATGCATGTGAGAGACAGAGACACACAGAGAATGACAGCTAGCAGGTATACGTGAGCATGTTAGAGTGTGTGTGCAAGAGATTGTGTGTGTGAGAGAGAGTAAGTCAACAAGAATGTGTGCGTGTCACAGTGTGTGTGTCTGAGACAGAGAGTGTGTGTGCGTATGTGACTGTGTGTGTGAGAGAGAGAGAGAGACACAGAGAGAGACAGAGACTGAGAGAGAGAGAGAGAGTGTGTCAGCACTGTCACTCAGAGTGTGCTCTGGCTGTGTTTGGTCACTCTGGTGAGGCTGAAGGTAGTGCGAAAGAACATTTGGTGATCCAGTGCTTTCTCCAGCTTAAAGAGAAGCTTTTATCAACCAGGAAGCATGTGGGACTCCACATCCCTGTCCCTGCCTCAGGCTGCTCTGCTTTCCTCCTGCAAGGTGACCGGGAGGTTGGAGCAGGTGAACGCCAGGTCCTGGCTGGCTACTGACTGTCTACTCCAGTCCTGTGTGCAGGGTCATGTCTGAGAGAGAGAGATGGAGAGAGAGAGGGGGAGAGAGGGGGAGAGAGAGAGGGAGGGAGGGAGAGAG
>NW_025184337.1:0-1100 GCF_004010195.1 Chiloscyllium plagiosum | reverse complement strand
GAGAGGGGGGGGGAGGAGAGAGGGAGAGAGAGAGAGAAGGAAGGAGAGAGAGAGGGAGAGACAGGAGAGAGGGAGAGAGAGAGAGTGAGTGTGCACGTGAGGCTGTTGTTGGAGCTGGTGTTTACCTTCCCGGCACTGTTTGGCTCAGCTCCGTGCTGCAGTAGCACCTCAGCCACCCGGAACCTTCCGTATTTGGCCGCAACGTGGAGAGGGCTGAATCCTTTCTGTAACACGGACACAGACAGCATCAGACAGCGATCAGCCCCGGGTGACCCCTCACTCTCCCTGCACAGGATGGTACTCTCCTCTGACCCAGGCCTGGTCAATCCTGTCCAAACCCCCACTCCGTGCCCGAGGTTTGGCGGGGGGGGGTGGGGGAGTGGGGGAAATGGCTGTGGGCCTGGAGCCACGTGGAGGGTGGCGATTTCCCCCCTGCTGTCCCTGGCTCTCCCTGCGGAAAACCCGGGTTTGAGGTCATGGGGAGGGTCGGATTCCGGTCTCCCCCCGACCCTCGGCCGTGAGGGTGGGGATGGTGCTCCAGACTGGGATTGCCAGACATGACCAGGCCCGAACGCCCAGCAATAGCCACTCACCCAGCTCCCCCTCGCCACCCCGTGACAGGGCATGCGTTGAAACACCCACAGTCCAAACGATGGCACACGAAGACCTGAGAGAAATCTCGCTCTCCCTCCCTTTCCCCTCTTCCTTACCTTGGTCATGTGAGCGAGCAAGGCACCGCGGTCCAGCAGTAGCTCAGCCACATCCACGTGGCCCTCCCGGGATGCCATGTGCAGGGCAGTGTGGCCGGTGGTGCTGACCGATAGCGGGCAGGCCCCGTTCTCCAGGAGCAGCCTGACAACTTTGAGGTGACCCAGCCGGGCTGCACAGTGCAGCGGGGTCTGATCGTCCTGAAGGTGGAGAAGAGGCCGGGTCAACGCAACACAGCGAGACATCCCCTCCCCCTCTCACCCCCCGCACAGCCTTCGACCCTCTGTCGACATTCCCCCCCAACCCACCAGAAAGCATGAACGGAGCCATCCCTCAAACCCAGCCACACTCTTACCCTCACTCCCACAAATCATAGAGATGTACAGCACGGA
>NW_025184336.1:1292-2739 GCF_004010195.1 Chiloscyllium plagiosum | reverse complement strand
TCCCCCTGCGATGGCACGTGAACTCGCTGGTGCATCTGCAGGTTGCAGGAGTAGGTGAAGCCCTTCCCGCACTGAGAGCAGGTGAACGGCCGCTCGCCCGTGTGGATCCGCTGGTGCCTCAGCAGGGTGGAAGATGTGCTGAAGGCCTTCCCGCACTTGGGGCAACTGAAGGGCCTCTACCCCGTGTGGACCCGCTGGTGGGTCAGGAGGTGGGAGGAATACCTGAAGCCCTTCCCGCACTGAGAGCAGGTGAACGGTCTCCCCCGCTGTGTGGAACGGCTGGTGCCTCAGCAGGGTGGAGGAATTGCTGAAGGCCTTCCCGCACTCGGGGCAGCTAAACGGCCTCTCCCCGGTGTGGACCCGCTGGTGGGTCTGGAGGTTGAAGGAGCAGGTGAAGCCCTTCCCGCACTGAGAGCAGCTGAAGGGTCTCTCCCCCGTGTGGATATGCTGGTGGGTCAGCAGGTTGGAGGAGCAGGTGATGCCCTTCCCACACTGACAGCAGGTGAACGGCCTCTCCCCGGGTGGATATGCTGGTGACTCCGCAGGGTGCAGGCCTAGGTAAAGGCCTTCACGCACTCTAGGCAGCTGAAGGGCCTCTCCCCCGTGTGTACACGCTGGTGGGCCAGCAGGTGGGAGGATGTGCTGAAGGCCTTCCCGCAGTCTGGGCAGCTGAAGGGCCTCTCCGTGTGGTCCTGCTGGTGGGCCAGCAGGTGGGAGGAATGTCTGAAGGCCTTCCCGCACTCGGTGCAGAGGAATGGCCTCTCCCCGGTGTGACTGCGCCGATGAGTCTCCAGGGCAGACAGGACACGAAAGCTTTTCCCACAGTCGCCACACTTCCACGGTTCCTCCACAGGACGGGATTCCTCAGGTTTCTCCATGGCCACAGCTTCAGCTGCACACAAACAAGTGTAGAGCCCCTCCCTGCCGTGAAATCCCCTTTCCAGGCCGTATAACTGTTTCAGGCTCCACGCACAGTGCGCTGCAACAGTGGGGTCTCTCGTCCAGTCCCACTGATGCTGAAAACGTCCTCAAACAGGAACCAAAAAGCGTTGATCCCTCTCACAGAAATCACAGTCAAAAATCGTTGCGGTCCCAATGGATTGAGTGACTGTCAGACATTGACATCAACGTAAGGACTGCCGACGCTAGACAGTCAGTCAAAAATTGTGGTGCTGGAAAAGCACAGCAGGTCAGGCAGCATCCAAGGAGCAGGAGAGTCAATGTTTCGGACATAAGCCCTTCATCCACTGATTTTGAAACTTCAGTCTTCAGATTTTCAAATACTCTGCAAAAAGAGATTACAAAAGTCATCACTGTCAGTGCAGGGTAGAAATTCAGAACAAGCAATTATACTTGCTGTGGAATATTCTTTTGTTGTTCCACAAAATTGAAAGTACCATCCCACACTCTCTTCCCCCTCTGTTCTCACTCCGCTCTAACTAATTCC
>NW_025184336.1:0-1257 GCF_004010195.1 Chiloscyllium plagiosum | reverse complement strand
AATATCTTTCACAACACTGGGATACTGCTGAGAGTGAGCAGGTCTGATTTTGGGAAGCAAAACAAAACTGTGTCAATTCAGGGTAAACCTGCAATGCAGCTTCTTGAGGAAGGACCAGACGTAAAATGGTTAATGACCCCAAGAAGGTGGGAGCAAAATGAGACATCAAGGCATTAACACCAACACACTTCAGTCAAACTCTTCTGCTCCCAGTCAGGGCAAAACATACTCTGAAAGTCCAGCCTTCACAACCACACTTCTGCTTTCACTGAAGACAATTAGAGACACACAGCCCAGATATCCTAAATTAATCTAGTCATATTTGCCATCACTTGGCCACTATATGGGCCGTGAGCTGGCAGCTGGGATTAAATTGGGTTGGCTATCTTGTCAGCATGGACGAGTTGGACCGAAGGGTCTGTTTCTTTGCTGTACATCTCTATGACTCCAGTCGCATTTACCATCACTTGGCCCTGACCGAAGTGAACCCTTCATATTCGCATTTACCATCACTTGGCCTCGACCCATCTGAACCCTTCATATTCAGATGCCCGTCCAGGAGCCTTTTAACTTGTCATCGTACCAGCACCCAACACTTCCTCTGGCAGCTCACGCCATCGCTCAAGCAACACCACATTGAAAGGGTCTGGTCTGGTGCACCAGATGACATCAGGATAACCTCAGATCGTTCCAGATCGCATCGATACTCAGTCAGTGGCTTTCCCGATCAGGATGTTGTACGTGATCAAACAGGTCCGTGGGTAGGCGACCCTCCACCTCTTAGTTCAAGTATCTCTACGAGAACTCCCTTGCTGGAGGGTCCCTTGGAGACACTTGAGTTGGAGAAATGAGTTGAGTTGCTATAAATATGTTTTGCTTATTGTTGATGTCTTTTCGAAGGGGATTGGAGCCTCCCCTCCTCCTAATGCTACTGCTGAGACTGTGGTGAAGATTTTGTTTAAGGAAATAATTCCCTGCTTCATTATACCTGTGTGCATTAGCTCGGACAATGGACCACACTTTGTAGGTAATATTAACGGAGAACTCTGTTCCCAGCTTTGTATTTGTCAGCAACTGCATGGTGCTTATCCTCAGGCGGCCGGCCTTGTTGAATGTTTTAACCAGACTCAAGACTAAACTTGCCAAATTAATGGCAGAGTCTGCCCTCTCCTGGTTATGCTAATCCCTGTGGCCTTATTCCAGATGCGATCCATGTCAGCGGGCATCCGTACCCCTTGGAACGATTCGGCTCCCTTC